>NW_022280051.1:5356552-5357301 GCF_004355925.1 Anarrhichthys ocellatus | reverse complement strand
CCCCCCCCCCCCCCCGCCTTTTTCCCAGCGGCGGAGGAGAAAAAAAATCCAAAACTCTTCAAGAAGTTAGCTGTGTCTGCGTTTGAAGGAATAACCGAGACAAAAGTTCAACTGCTTCGCTGTTTTTCATGTCAAATCTTGCCTCATCTGTTACACCACTTGAGGAATGTGAGATGTGTGCGAGTGTCCGATTTCCACGTTTTCAACGTAAAACTCAACAGTTTAATGACGAAAACATGAGCTCAAAGTTGATTTAGTTTACGTCAAAGACGTACTTTGTCATAAATGCATCAGAATATTGGATGAAACAAGATTTTAAAAAACTATCTGACTGTCGTGTACTTGCAGTCACACTATGTCTTCACATGCCCAAAAACATTTCCTTGTGCACTTCATTTCACCTCTCAACTGTGAAATATAGCAAGTGTGACTCACCTTTCACGTACTCTGCACACGCATGTGCTCAGGTACGAGCGGACCAGTGTGTGTGTGTGTGTGCGTGTGTGTATTCGTATGCTTAAGTGCATGTGTGTGACCTCAAGCTTTAAAAAATGGAAATCAAGAATGTTAATGTTGCGAGCAGCCCCGCAGCCAAGAGAGCGAAAATCAACCAATGACTCCTCTCTGTTAATGAACAGTTGCATGTGAGCATTCCTTCATGCAGTAGCGCGTCCCTTCCGTCTCCAGCACACACGCACACAAACACACACACACACACACACACACACACACACACACACACACACACA
>NW_022280051.1:5353214-5356542 GCF_004355925.1 Anarrhichthys ocellatus | reverse complement strand
CACACACACACACACACACACACACACACACACACACACACACACACTTGTCTTTAGCTTTCCCACCTGTTCCTGTCTTTTTGTTGCTCAAAAAAGACAAAAGGTCATAACAGAGCACTTTTTCTTGTTCCCTATCAATGCAGTGGCATTGGATGTTAATCATGTTCGCTCAGGTCTTGAAATGGACGGGCTAGTGGCTATAGGTAACCTGAATCAGGCTCACACACCTGCACTACGAGCCCCTCCCCTTTACACCTGCCTCCACCGTGGCAGAAGGCAGGTAATGGTATGAGTCGGCGGCGGCGATCAAGTTTTAACTCCCGGCCGGTGGTCAGGGCTGTGTGAACCTTGGCGTGACCCCCGGTGACCCCTCCACCGCAGTTCACAGCTCCCTTGGAGCTGGCTGCGGCCTCGTCATGAATGGAGCTTTAAATGAAGCCCATTCTCCAGTTGCACAACCTCCCAAACTGAAGTCCCGCTGGGGCTCCCTGAGGGGCCGGCGAGGGCGTCCGTTATGGGTTTTCAGCCGGGAGTTAGGGGGAGAGAGGGGGGGGGGGGGGCATCCATTACGGCTCTGGGGGATGTAATGTCCAGATGGCCAGGTGCTACGGAGGGGACCTGTCCCACCCTGCAACAATCCCAGCTTTCATCCCGGGCAAACCTCAGACCCTCCACCAGGCCCAGACCTGGTGGTCACGCAGGGCTGGTCAAGCGGAGAGAAGAGATGGAAGAGGAGTGGTGCACCTGGAGATGTCCACTCTCCTTCTTTTGCTAACGGCAAGTCATCCGCTCAAGTTTGGGCTGTCTATGAAAATATTTAGCCTCACAAGGAGTTCATCCTAATTCGGAGGAAAGTCATGTTTCAGGAATCTGAGACAGTGTCAACAGCACTTACAGAGAAGTTCCTGGATCTTCAACCTGTCAACAGGTCTATGTGAGGCAAGATCATTAAATAAATATAGGACTTGCTACATCACCTCAGTGCTGTCTCTTTGAGACTGGAATTACCAGAAGCAAGAGGAAGAGAGAGAATAAATCTATTTTCGATTCCCTGTTGCTCAAGAGCTTGGCAAGTACAAAGCATGCTCCGCTCTCGTTCCAACCCTTTGCCACTCACGCAAAGCATACCTACGTACATTCAGAAACTCACCCACTTCCCACCCACGTGCATACAAATCCCACCCCGCTGCACACAGGCCCATTGTGAAGCCACAAAACAGAAACAACAAGCCGCTCAAAAAGGGAAAAGCACCCAGGGGACTCGCAATTCACCGCTCAGTCAATCCGACCGCCGTGCCAGCGGACGCTCACTCTCGCAGGCGCATTTTAAATGCGGCAAATATATTTTATGACGAATGAATGAAAAAAACAAACATGCGCACACGGAGAGCGTATACAACGCATCGCCCTCGAGGGACAGGCCAGCAAGTGCAGATATAGGATTACTAGAATTGACGCTTCAAGTCTTTCCATTGTGAACGTGAAAATCCAATGAGGGGCCTCTAAGTGGACTCACACAGAGAACCTGTTCTGAGGCTGCTAATTAAATCTAAACAGGCGCTGACATTGATTTGAGAGGTCGTTATCGTTCCCTTTACTTGTCATAGGAGCCTCGTGTGTTTGTGAGGGAGGCCGGAGCACCACAGGGTTAACGGCACAAATCTATGGAAAATATAGAAGTAGAGGTACAAAATACACTTTCCTTTTCAAACCGTGGGCTTAGACACTATGGACATAACAATAAGATGCAACACAATAGGAGTGAGGGAACAAATACAATATAAGTCAAACAACGTCAAAGCAAATATGAACCCAATCGTCCACATTATAGCTATAAAACATAACTTAACAAACCTGATTGTATTCGGATTTAAATAAACATCCTAAAATTCGTTTTACCTCCCACTAAACCGCCCCCAAAGACATTCTTGAAGTGGACTTCCAGGGAGAAAGTTAGTTGTTAGGCGAAGACTGAGTAATGCTTCCACAGAAAGGCTCACTGAAGCAACCGCCGCTCACCTGAGGGAGGAGCAGGTGGCGTGAAGGTGATGCTGCAAGTTTTTTTAGGTTTCGTTAAGACAAATTCAGACCTGCATGAACACAAGAACGGCACCATTAGCGCTTCAAACGCGATCAAACAACAAATGTATAATTCTGAGACTCTATGCCACTTTCAAATAATTATTTACTATCGATAAATCACACACAAATTGGGAGTATAGTGTCAGACAGGTGTTCAATAACTTTGTCACAGTGCAACTCATGTGTATAGTGAAGAAGGGGAGGCAGGGAAGGGGTTAGGGATATCATCAGAAAGTACAGAAAAAAGGTAAAGGTGTCTTCCAGAGTTTCAGCTGCCACTGTAATTACCATAACCTCTGACAGCATTCAGTTAAACTGTGACCGGGCCACGCCGGGTGTCTCAACCTGCTTTACAGGAACAAACCAGAGAGGTGGAGGAGGAGGAGAGTTTTTGGAAGTAAAGTGAAACAAAGACAGGGCTGCCAGGGTTTCAGAGAGAGAGAAGACTGACGGTAGAGTATCTGTATGACACGTGTTAATAACTCATAAATATCCCACTCTTGCGTCCCCTTCTCACCCGTCACTATTTGCTGCCAGACATCAACGTCCGGGTGAAGGAGAGTTCAGGTCGTTTTCCCTGCCTGCCTGACAAACCGCGTGCAAAGAGCACGGGACGGCATACCTCATAAATACAGTTCAACCAATATGTGCGTGAGAAGACATGCGGTACATGTAGAACGTAACACCGGCAATCCCTTTTTTAAATAGTTTTGCTGTACTGTTTGTATTGAGTCTGCTATGTGAGTCAAACTGATTTGTTTGAGTAGTTGAGTAATAAGGAAGTTGCTAAATCTTGAGTTCTTTTGTCCCAAATTAAAAGCAAGAGAATTCTTCAAATTCAGGGAAAGAATTATTTCATATATAGTCGCATTTACCAGACTTGAGCTTGCTCCTGAGCATGCTAGCAGGCTTAAATAGAAACAAAAACATCTATTGGATTATTACTGCAGGTCCCATCGCATCACACGGCTTCTCACTGCAATTTGTATTATTATTTTACTGTCATACCACAGACTGTATACAAGAAGTGGACGTAGTCATCGTGACATCACCCGTTGGTTTGCGGACTGCCGTATTGTCAGTCTTGACCTGGGGCTTGACTTGACTCGGTTCTTGTTAGTCTTAACTTGGGGCTTGACTCGGTTCTTGTCCGTCTTGACTTGAGGCTTGACTCGGGTCTTGTCCGTCTTGACCTGTGTCTTGACTCGGTTCTTGTCAGTCTTGACTTGGGGCTTGACTCGGTTCT
>NW_022280051.1:5338641-5353204 GCF_004355925.1 Anarrhichthys ocellatus | reverse complement strand
ATCTCCAGAAAAGGCCACATTAATTCCGGTTTATCAGAATTAGTTTCCATTGGTTGATAGTGTAACACCGCTTAACTTTCACATCTGATTAATTGCCAAGTGTGAAAAATACGGCAATAACAAACAACCTGTCATCTCGGCCAGACGAAGCAAAAAAAAAGAAACTGCTTTTAAAAACGTCTGGCTTGTCCGAACTCTATTTACCTAACTTCTCTTGGTATGTGGGAGTTTTTCTTTCTTTCCCATGGGCTAACAATTACAGGAACATTTTCATCTCCCTGGAATCCCAGACAAAAAAAGCCTCAGAGAGGAGAGGAACACATAATGGAGAAACAATGGAGGGAAAAGCCCTAATTTTGGGAGGAGAAGAAAACTAAAGGAGTGATGGAGATGGATACGATAAAGACAAGCGAAGGAGAAGATTGAGGCCAAAACGAAAAAGATTGATGAGAACTGATGAGAGGTGTTTTCCTTTTCCGAAGACTCACTTGCTGCCCTTCTCTTCCCTCTCTCTCTCTTTCCTCCCCTCGGGGCAGATCTGTCTCTTGCAAGTCCGGACGGGCTCGAGTCAGTCCCAGGTAAAACTGGTCACCCGAGTCCTCCTCTTCATCTTACCCCACCTCCATCTCCCCTTTTGCTCACCTGCCCTGAGGCAAGCCTCCCCCTCCATCTGGCACCGTGAGTAAGAACAGGAGAAACCATCAGGATGATCCGCAGCATTCTGCACTGATGAAACATGACGAGAAACAATACCCCCACTGTTGAGCCAAAGTTTTGTGTGTAACAACTTTTTTTTTTTTTTTTTTTTTTTTCAGTTGGTTTACAGCAACGTTGTTCCAAAAATGAACCCATGTATGCATTTGACAATCCAAACTTTTGTTTGTCCCACTGCTCTCGCCGCTTGGCGACAATAGGCCAGCTCTCAAGGTTAAGCTGCAGATGTGTTAATGTGCTAAGACCGTGTGATCGGGCTTTTTGAGACATTTGAAGAAACAGTGGAGTGAATCGCAGAGGAAGAAAAAGAAAAGGGAAGGGATGAAAGAGGAGGAAAAAAAAAAAAGCTAATTTCTGCTGACATGGACGGGCTGCTAAAAGGAGACAGCGAGCCAGGGCAGCAGAGAGTGACAGAGCTACAATGGAAGCACAATGGAAACTCTCCTTCCCCCAACGCCAGCCATCTCCCCTCACTGGGTTTTTTATCCCACTGTCGCCCCTGCCAGGCGACAACGTGGGCCAGGCTTGTTCAGCAGAGCCGCAATAAGACAACACTAATAAACGCCAACTGGGGGAGGAAAAAAAACAACAAACAGCTTACACTTTCAAATTTTACACTGAACTAGTCAGGGCTAATTCCTCCTCCAATGTTTAGGGGAAAAACACCAACCCTCACTCACCCTTTCCTCTGTCTCTCAAACTATACCCCATCCCAAGCCCAACCTGTTTATCCACTGTCAACAATACAGGGCCTGCCATTGGAGCGAGGCACCTGCTGCTTCCTGGTTCACGACTGGTGATCGGGAGGCGTTCAGATAAACAAACTCCGTCTCGTTTGGTTCGGCTGTTGACAGCGACGCATTCCCGCTTTTCATCTGCTCATCTCTTACGCAACCCCACACTGTGCTGCCGCTTTTTTTTTTTTTTTTTTGTTTGACAGATTGGTTTCCCTCGCTGGGGTTAAGCATATTTCTGTGTGTGTGTGTGTGTGTGTGTGTGTGTGTGTGTCTTTGTGTGGCTTTATTTTGCTTATTCTGCAGCTTAAAAATTGCTTGCGCAGGCACCATTAAGTGCAGCGCTCCAGAGCCTTCCCTGAAGCAGAGGCGAGATGAACTGTTTATCTGTCTATTACAGTAGAAACCACACCCACCCTTTATATTATCACGAGTAAGGCCCTGATGGAAGAAATTCTCCAAACTCAGTAAACAATGCCACTGTTGCTCAGGTGAATCATCAAAGACACCCGAACCCGAGGGCCTCGAGTAACACACATCAAAATTACCGATGACTTTAAAGACTGTCTTTAGTAATCCAAAGGATAGCTCATGTTCCCAGTCCAATCTCGAGGAGATACATTTGAGGCAGTAGATTGTCAAAAGAAGTCACGGTGGTTTCTTTGTGTGCCTGCTTTGTGTGACTGTCACTAGAGGTCAAGGTCTATTAGCAGCATTCTTATCTCTTCCCCGACGTTTAGACTGCACTTAAGTAAATTAGAGGCCACAGTGAACGCACACTCCCGCCCCGGCCTGATCCATCCTTCCTCAAGTTCGTCTACCGTCCCAGTCTCTTCAGACTGCTCTGTATATAACGTGAGGCCTGAGCTTCAGCCAACATGTCCTGCATGGGTCATTTTGAAATGTAGAGCCTGCAGAAGCTTGGGCGGCTCGGTAGCATACATGTACGTCATGGCGTCCCAGTAAGCATTTGAGATTTGGTCCGGAAATAATTCAGCTATATCCAAAACATAGTCTTGAAATTTTCCCTTTTTCAAATGGTCATTTTGACTAAAAAATGTGTTTTCAGAACATTTGAACCTGGTTCCAGATCTGGTTCCTGGGTCATAGTTTGTTCTTGCCAAATTTCTCTCGACTAAAACCTTATCAAACACTATATCATTGAAAACTCTGTTGGATGCATACGTTTCTTACACCCCATGGGTTTAAATGTGGTGTGTCATGTTAGGATCAAGCTATAGATGGAGTATATTGATGTTTTTAAGAAGTTTTACCTGCTGCACTTTGAGTTTTCCAATGTTGATGCAAAACTTCTTTCCCTTCCATTCCTTATTATTCTTATGCATAGTTTGTACTTGTAGTCCTAATAATAGTTTTACTTCACCGATACTATATCTTATGTATCGACTGATATATAGGACCGATCCAACACCGGTACGTTAACAAATATGTAAGTATTATTATTGTATTTATGAGTGCTATCATTGTTGTATGGCCTGGCTCACGTTAAGCAATTTGCAGGGATGTACGGATCGGGTAGCGAGTGACAAATGAGGCAACTCTGGTTCACATCTTATGGTATGTTGTATTTCTTTAAATGTCCTATGTATTAGGAACTTTGGAGCTACAACTGTGTGCAGAATCTTCCTATTTTACAATTTTTTTGTCTTGCGCTATAGAATTTGCTCCTGAGTGCAGTGATTCTTATTTAACTATAGGCTCACGTGCTGACATGACTTGTTCAGCCTGCCAGAGCTGAAGGTAGGACTGACAGGCACTGACTAAAATATGGGCTGCTTCAGGCAACAATACGCACTGGGAGGGCAAGAAATCCGTTCAACTATTTATCCATAAACTACTTTGTCAAGATCTTTTGATGTTGACGGTTGAGTCATATATGAAAGAATTGTCAGTAGGAACATAATTAATCTTTTTTTTAATTTACCAAAATTAAATGTGACTAGAAAGAAAAATAATAAGCAGAAGATATTTCAACTTTTGTAATGGTTTTTTTTAAATGCAATTGTTCGCATGATATAGTGTTTGTTTTTTTTCACTTTCCCTGACATGTTGTGGGCCTGGTTCAGACAGTTAGTCTCCCAGACAGCATGTGAACTGCAGTGTTTGTGAAATAATGTCATAGCGCTAATATTGTCTGCTAAACATTAAACTGTCGGGCTCCATGGTGATGTGATCACATGACCTGTTGCCAGAGCCGCTGCCGGTCTGTACGCGCCGCAGTGGTCAACCCAGGCCAGCATTACCTCAGGAAGGAGATTTCGCTATGAAAACACCAGCCGTCTCCGCTGGCTGCCTCCAGTACAAACACTCCCAGGGCTCCCAGAGGGAGGTGGGGTGGCTGTGGGAGCAGAGCTAGGGCTAAAAGAACCGGGGGGACAGTGGCAGGGGGGGACTGTTTGGGAATGTTCTTGTAAAGCATTGAGCACTACCAAAAAAAAAAAGCATGGTTGATCCTCACACTATTGGGGCTGATTGTGCAAGAGGCTCGGATTGTATCAGTGTGGGGATCTGCAGCTGCAAGTTCTGCAACTTTAAAAACAAGCACATTTTGTCTTTGAAGCTGCTTTGACGTGTTCTCTCAGTATTACATCATCTGATGATCACAACTCTGCTGGAAGCACCACCTGAACACGAAACCGGTGGTCCAAAATTGACTTCAACAGCATCAATGTGGTTTAGGTTGCAATCGATGTCAGGACATCTTGAAACAAGGAAGTGCATAAATCGTAATCTGCCGATCTGTGATTGGCTTGACCGTAACACGGCTTCCATCTTTCTCTCCTCTGAAGGAAATAAAGTAATATTACTCATCTTGTTGTTCACACACAGTGTAGCATGATGACCTGTGAACTACTTAGTAAGGTTTAGGAAAAGAGCGTTGGGTTAAAAGAAAATACGGAAGTGCCGTAACCTATTGAAATATGACATAAGGATGGTCTGGTAAGTTCACATCAAATATATCAGATAAATATATATTCGAATCAAGCTTTTGGTGTGTCGGCCGTGAGACAACACACATCTTTATCACACGTTTGTCACCACACTGAACATCATAACTATTAAACTAGCTTGTTAAGCTGCAGGATGAGTTTAGTTTTCTGATACAATAGTGTCTAAAAGCCCAAATGTCTATCAGCCAACTTAGACAACCAAATGTTGGAAGTTCCCAACAACACATGTAAACTAAACATTCCTTAGTGTTGGTCAGTGCTTCTGCAAACCCGGACAAATCTGGAGATATTCACACTTCTCCAAACAGATTATTATCCACAGACGATGAACGAGCAGCAAGAGATATCGACCCTCCAATGAGAACGGAGACAGCCAATGAATGAAGTCTCTAAAGAGTTATGAGGTAGATGGTCAGAAGGGAGGAGATAGAAGGTTGCACTGATGTGTTTTGTCACTTCCCCCAATCATTTCTTCCACTTCCTGGGGTGCTGCAGATAACCAGCCCAGATCCCGGTGTGCTTGCCAGCGATTGGCTGCAGCCGGCTTATTTACCTAGTAAGGCTTGTCTGATTGGCCCAAAGGGAGACAATGGCATGTGTAAACAGCCCTGGGGGCTCTGGACAGCCGACCGACACAGCAGTCCCTTTGTTAGTTGGGTAGCTACTCTAACTGTTGGCAGTCGCCGCATGCATGATCGCACACGCACTCACTGGTTTCAGTTAGAGTTGGACTTTCATAAGCATTCAGCTGTGCCAATACTCAACATCTTTAAAAGTGAGCAAAGTTCACTCACTTCTTCCATAAAGTGTTGGTAGTGTCAAAAATACAGCCCCCCTATTAATTATTGAGTTGCCCTTCACTGGAATGGCACAAGTCGAGTGTTTACCTTGTGATCGTTGAGCAGGAGAGTAGAATGATCGCTGTGAGAACTTGTCAGATTTTTTAAATTCTGTGCAGTGTTTTTGCATCTGATAAGCCGTCAAACTCATGGATCTGTTTTTCAAACTGGACTTCCTGGATTCTATTTCACAATCTCGTCAACACGTTCTCACCAACTCAACAAATGCTGCCACTTTGTCACCCTGTAGGATCTGTATGAAATACATCTGGCTGTCAACTAACTGCAGTGTAAACCCATGCACGTCATTATTAGACAGTCAGTACAAAGAATGAGATAGTCTTACAAACACAGGACTTTCACCCAGGAGACTGCTGTTCATGTCCCCTGTGAAACCAAGTCAACGTTGACTTATTTCTTGGTAGTTTTATGTAATTTCTGTACTTTAGAATTTGTAGTAAGTGTGGTCATTTTATCCCAAACCCACGTTTTTTTCCTAAGCTTAACTAAGTACTGTAGCTTTGTTGCA
Organism: Anarrhichthys ocellatus; assembly: GCF_004355925.1. Lineage (NCBI taxonomy): Eukaryota > Metazoa > Chordata > Actinopteri > Perciformes > Anarhichadidae > Anarrhichthys > Anarrhichthys ocellatus. The sequence continues at coordinate 5,347,416 of NW_022280051.1, read as the reverse complement.
TAAATAAACCTTGAAACAAAGTAAACCTTGGTTGAAAGTTAAAAGAAACTGTCAGCATGTAAGGAGCGGGTAATGTTTGTTTCCTGTCAACACAGAACTTTATTTTGAAAAGACACTGTTCATGTTACAAGCGGTAACAGACACACTGGCTGTGTCCAAACCTGAAGCTGGAGGAGAACACTGACTCAGCGGCGGTATTTGACGAGTTGGGAGTGAGATTGTGTTGTTCTCGTAGTAGCTGTAGCAGAAAAACTGTTGTGCTCCTGTCTTGTTTACTTTATTTGCAAACTTTCAGACAACACAACCATCACTGAACCTTGTCTGAACTGTTGGTAAACTTATTTACAATGTTTAGTGCTAATTAGTCAACGTTAGCATGCTAACAAGCTACTCTAAGATGTCAAATCTGACTGCAGACCTCATCTCTGGAAGCTACTGTTTATTTCTGTGTGAGATAAGAGAGACCCATTTCTCATCCAAAAATACCACTTCTTTATCAGTTTATTCAATTTAGTTTGATGTATCAAACACAAGTTGCTGATCATGTGGTTCCCACTGTGGAGCCTGTGATGTGTTGACAACTTGATAAGCTGGATACAAAACAAACAATTCACTCCAGAACAGTATTGCATCTAACAGATATGAGGAATAAGTCCAACGGATCTGGCGTGCAGTGAGCCGTGAGCTTCTGCATCTTTAAATGTGACTTTTCATGCCAAGAATTTCTACATGGCAGATGTTTCTTTCTCGCAATTTTTGGCACGAATGGCAAGCTGATGCTTTAGTCTAAACCTCTTTGTAATATAGGGGGAAAATAACTTATTTTTTATGTATGTAATCGCAGAAGAAACAAGAAAAAAAACTCTAGAATAGATTAAAAGTAAACTCACACCCCCCCCCCCCCAAAAAAGTATGCAAAGATTTAATGCTGCAACATCTGTCTTAAGAAAACAACTCACTCAGTTCATTGAGGTGATTAAGGCATGACTTGGCCCAGATGTAAAAGGAGTGGTGCACTCTTCAAACACACCTTTGCAGATGGTGCCAAGATTATGTCATCAAACCCAGCGTAGCTAATACATGTCCCTTGGCACTGCAGCCAAATGAACAGAATACAAACACCTGTCTGCTCTACTTTTCTGTGGATTTGTGATGCGGCTAAGAGGTGCCAGTCAGCCATCAGGCGGTCGCTGCTCGGGCTCAGGTGATTTGGCTGAGCATTGGTAAAGCGGTGAAGGCTTTTTTTGGCGGCGCCGGGTAAACCCCAGTGACAGTTTGTGGATGCAGGCTCATGCAAATGTGCTGATGCCACAGAGGTTTTTGACAGGTGGGCTCCAGTTTCGCCCGAGGCCTGGGAGGGACGGCTGTCCGTTACACGGGGCCGAGCCGGGGACGAGGCAGTAAAACATGTCCTGAGAACCATGTGGTGCAGCAGAGTACATGGGAATACACTGCAGCGGTGCTGCACGGGGATCTGAGGGGGAAACATTTGAGAAATAAGGGGAGGAGTTTTATTTGATTGTATTCGTGTTTTTCAAGCGAAAACTTTCGGCACAACAAGCCACGCTCTTGCTTTTATCCCGTATTATGTTTCAGAATGTGAAGAGAAAGAAGTTAAAGGAATTTTTGTCACTTTTGAGGAAAATATATGAAAAAGCCAAAGGACCCTTGAATAAAGCAAACAAAGTATATTCTGACTGAAGTATTATTGTGCTGTATATTTACTGCTTTGTTGAATATATTTCAAGTCTCTGTTGTAGAGGAGAGATCATGCAACAAAGTTCCTCTTTTGCTGATGAAGCTTTATTTTGAGTGTTTTGTTGGATCATCTCATCTACTTTAACTCGACTAAACTTCCAGAAAATAACAGTTTTTGCACGCGTAGGATCATTTGGTTCTCTTTTTTTCCACCGTTAACAACATAAGTCACTCACGCAAACATGCATTCTCTGAAATATTCCTCGCTCCACTTCTGTTTAACAAATCCTTCGCACCGTGCCTGAACTCTTCCCTAAAACACGTCACCTCATACTCCTCCCGGCCCTCTCAGGTCGTCATTCATTCCCTCCGACACGTCATTTGTACCTCACTTAGTGAACCTGCGAACTTTGTGCCCCCCCCCCACCCCCTATAACTCCTAGTTGTCAGTTAAAGCCATTTCTGAATCCTTGTTGCATAAATCAGAAAGAAAAGAGAGACATAAGAGAAGGTTTGGAAGCAGATTGTTCATGTGCACTCATTCACATGAACACTGTTGACGAATCTCTCATCAGCAGCAGGCTCCCAAGCCTGTTGCTAGTCTGTGAGGGAGAGAGTGTGTGTGTGTGAGTGTGTGACTGTGTGTGCGTGTGTGTGTGTGTGTGGGAGATGAGGGTTTAGGCACGTTGTCTGCTAGGCCGTCCAAGAAGCCCCAGGGCACCTCAGTAAAAGAGATAATTATCTTTTATCTGCTATGTTGTGACGGGAGATTATGGTTCAAATTTACGATTGTTAAGGAGACAATGCAACGCGAGGCTGCTCTTTTCAAAAGTGGCGAGGGGGTCTCGAACAAGTGAGAGAACTCCCACAATGCCGTGGCGGCTCATCCCTCATGCTTCAGGTCTTTGGAAACAAAGGGACAGGATCAGAGCGACAACAGCCATTTACTTTCAAAAAGAACTATCGTAATCCTATAGCATGTTTTGGAGAATGCTAAATAAACAGTATATTGTATCTTGCATGGTATCAAAGTGGAATTGAAAGAGATTGAAGATACCACTGACTCCAATAAAATCCCTGTTAGCTCACTGTGGAGGATACAACACCCTTAAATTAAAGACTTTATCTTCCTGCAGAGACTTGGATGTTGTCTGTTGGACTCCAAAGTGAATATGAAGCATCTCTATTGAAGGTAAAGTAGTATTTACAGTTTGATGTGCCATAATAACATTTGTATTATATAATGAAACTGCTGCAGTAACCTCTATGGCACCTTTAACGTTAAAGCATTTTTATGCTTTTTAATTAGCTCTTACATGCTTAAAGGAGTAATTTGAAACTTTAGGAAATACACTTTACACATTCTATTTCTCCACAACTCTTGTGTCTGTCCGTTAAACATGAAGTCAAAGCTGGTTAGCGTAGCATAGCATAGAGACTGGAAACAAGGGGAAACAGTTAGCCTAGCTCAGTACAAAAACAAGAGTGTGAAGACGACAAGTTTCAGGTTTTTTTGAGGGGCTTTGCGCTGGACAATTTCTTTGTTTTTTGTAAGTCGTAAACAAACGAGATAAAGATTAATAAAGATTAATAAGTGAGCTCCAGAGGTGCTGTTAGTCAGGTGCTAGCTTGCCGGTGGATCGAGAACACAAAAGGAAAGGAGGTCGAAGAAAAGGGGCGTACTGTATTTGACATTTTTGTAAACTTTGGGAATTCCACTGGCATTCAAAATAATGCTTGAATAGAGTTTCTAATGAACGATGCACTGGCAGGTTGAGGAAGTTTCAGGCGTTGAAAACTGAATGATTTTGTGTCTCTTTCCATTTTATTGTCTGGTTTAGGAAAGAAATCGCAACTTTTACGCTGTGAATGTCCCGAAAATGAATCCTTCAAACAGACTCTTCTCTTCTGAGAGTTACATGCTCACCAATGCAACTTTGACTGATAAATAACATGATGTACCGACTGATTCATGATAAAGAAAGCTTTTTTTTTATCAGCTCATTCGTGCCTTTATTAAATGAATATAATAAATAAATATATATTTGAAGTGCAACTATATCCGTGCTATTTAAGTGTCACAATACAAACCCGACGCTGTAACAGACATCGACTGTCACAGACAGAACTAGACATCTTCATATTCTGGGTTTGGACTGTGGGACAGGAGAGGAATGGTTCACCCACAGCACACAGCTGGCTCCCCCACATGTGACCACACTGACACTTCACAAACAAACAGGTTTCTACTTCCTGTGGTGTGAGGCTGATCAGTTCAGCTCTGTGGGGATGAAGTGATTTCTTCCCCTCTTTACTTTGAAAATCCACATGCATACTCAAAGACGTCATTTCAATGTTTGTCCCTTTGTGAAAATGATGATAATGACAATTCCTCCGACACGATGACCCCGAATCTGACCTCACCTCTTGCTGACGGTGACAGCGGCGCTGCCTGGATGAAGATGGACTATTCCTTCGAGCCGATTACGTCCACAAATCTGTCATCATCCTCACCTGAAAGACGAGAGGCAGACGCAGGAAGAGAGAGAGACAGACGGAGAGAGAGAGACAGAAGTAAGTGGTTTGTGACGACGATGATGGAGGAAAGAGGAGAAGAGATCACGCAGAGTTCGTTGGTCCGTATTCGTCCTCACCTGAGCCCGTTGCTGCACATCCAGTCACCCTTGGCAGACGTCCACCGCTAAACACAAGAAGGGGGGGAAAAAAGGTCAGCCAGAGGCCATGGGGTCCCACAACGGGGCAAAGCACTCCTCAATCCCTCTCTACACACACACACACACACTATTCCCATTCTCATTCCACATGCCCCCTTGACCTCACTATTAAAACACAGGAGCAAATCTCCCGATTCGTCACAGCGGCTCAGAAACAAATGACGCCAAATACCTAACTTCTGCATGGCTCTTTTTTCTGCGGCAGCTGCCGGCTTTGGCAATCCGCTTGTCCAAATATATTCCGATATTGGAAATGTGGTTCCCAACAGCGGTAGGTAGGGGGATCCGTTGGAGTCGTGTGGCGCTTTTCAGGCCACATTTCAACAACAAATAGTGTGAGGATCGACTTCAACGGGAAATAAAGAAACCCATCTGATGAACTTGTGCCTCAATCAAACCAATGATACGACAACGCAGCGGGTATTTTCCTTCTTCTTGATATAAGCGCCTCGGTATTTACTCCCGCAGCCCGTCAGGGAAGTTTATCTGGATGTTATGAATCCCCGGAGTGTGCACCAGCATTAGGATAAAAGGCTGAATGTCTTTGTTTGGGATGTTCAGCGGGCTTTCACAGGTACAAACCTGCTGAAAAGAAACGATTTACAGAAGTCTCACGGTCACACTACAATCACCGGCGCTCACTTCTGATTTGTTGTGGATCTTTTATTTAAATCTGGTAACACAGCAGAGGCACAGCAGCCGTCTTTGTTGTTGAGGTCCACTATGGAAACAAGTTCTATCTTTTTATCTTTTTAACCTTTTATGCATTACGCCGTGTTTGTTTTACGAGCTTTTCTAATTTATTTGAGTCTTTAGAAGCCCAGGACCCATGTTGGTATTATTTTTGTGACTAATATTTGTTTAACCTGTTGTTTTACTGTTAATCTTTCTATTATATTATATTACAGCAGTCACATGTAAAGCCCTTTGAACTGCATTGCCCTGTATGGCAGTATGGTTTCCTCTCTCACAGTGATAGCAGTGTATTCTCTGCTACATGTCACATGTGGACGGTGCTGCATTGTGCTCAGTTTTTGTTTGCGGTCTCAAAACCCAGAACTGTATTGAGTTCCGTGGGCTTTGGGAATCCTGAGCAGAGCTGATAACTTCCAGGTTGCCCGACAAAAAGACTGTCTACATAGAAGTTAAAGGTGGAGGAAGCTCCAGACACTTTGTGGTTGATTCAGTGGTCGAAACCAACGGAGTTCCTCTTATTTTGCCAGCTGAATCATTTCTCAGCAGTAGACGTGATGCATTCAGTGATATGTTCATTAATTCACAGAATTGTTCTAGTTTTTTGTTCATTTTAAGGATGAGACGTATATATATTTTTGCTTAATAAATTGTATTTGACCAGGTGTCTGTATCTCATTGATGAAAGTGTAGAAGAAGCTCGTTGAGCGAGTTCATTACAGAAATGATGCTGTTTCCTGATGAGTCGTCCTCACTAGATGAATGCTAGGTGTTTGATGTGTGTGTGTACGCTGTGTGACGGTCGGTGTGTGTTTATGTGTCGGTAGGATGAGACAAAAGCCCCTTCAGCCCGCGGTGCCTGGCCTCTCTGACCCTGCCATTTGATTTGTTCCTCCATTGGCTCTGTTTATTTCTGCTCTTCCTGTTTGTGCTCAGCTGACCGTACGAGCTGTTCCTGTGAATGCTGGGTAAAAAAACGAATGATATACTGCATCAGGCGGGGTGTTGCTGGTTGTGGTTGTGGTGGGCAGGGCAAGGTGTCAAAGATCACACGGGGTGCAGCAGGAGACAGAAAAGACGGCTCTCGACCACAGTGCTAACATGTCAACAGAGATTAAACTAGTTTATTATTTTCAAAGAGGAAAAAAAATTACGAAACAAAAAAGCAGTCATATTTTACACTAGTGATTATTATTAAATTTTTACAACCATTCAGTCTGCATAACATAAAGAAATAATTCTACATCTTTGTTTATTTCGTATTTTTGGTACTCTGATTTATACATACAAATAACAAATACAGGAACTTTTTTCACAATGCATATAATCTGTGGGCAGGAAGAAAGTCTTTCAGGTGAACAAATTTTGTGTGTGCGTGCGTGCGTGCGTGTGTGTGTGTGTATGTACGTGCACGTGTCAACACAAACCAATTGCCCGAGACCTATAGCACATCCAAAAGTAAAAACAAAAAAAGAAGAGACGTCATTTCAGCCGGAGCCGCAGACTCTCTGCAAACTTAATGCAACACAATTCACGCAGGCGAAAAACCGAGGCCTGCCCTTTCTCAAGAGTCTCCTCGCCTCCTCCTCCCTTGTTTCCTTTCCTCTGGGACTCTCCTCCCTCGTCTCTCCTACTCGTACCCTTCTCGTTGTTAGCTGCCCAGGGGCATGTTTCCTTTTTTATTTTTCTCACTAAATTAAAAAGTCTTCATTAAATGTACTGTATTTCATACAATTTGTACAAATATATTCAACGTGTGTCTCTCCTCATCTCCAGCGTGAGGAGGAAGAGGAAGATGAAGAAGAAGGGGAGTGTGTGTGTGTGGGGGGGGGGGTTTCCTGTTACACAGGTGCAAAGTGAAGAGAGGCGGGGTTAGGGTGAGGTCGTAAAAGTTTTTTCAATGTTCTTGTGATGTTTGTGTGTGGAAAAAAATGGCTTTTTGTACACAAATGGAGCTCCTTATCGTGTGGATCAGCTGGGAGGGCAGCCTCAATGTGGCGGCGGCTTGAGGAGAAAATATTCTTTCTCTCGCTGGTTGGAGGGAAAGCAAAATCCCCCCCCCCGGAGACCAGCGCGCCACGGTCAAGTCTGCAAAGCATTCACATCGCAGAGGTACACTTTGATTTTATAAAAATAAGATACAACTGAGGACAAAGGAGCCGAAAGCCTGCTGATCTCGCGCCGCAGCTTGGTGATGGTGGGACAAAACGGGGGAGGGGGGCTGGGGTCGGGCCGAGGAGCGGTTCATTTGTCTTTTAGGATATGGAAGCAGAGGTACCGAGGGATGTGGTGGTGGTGGGCGAGGCCGAGGGCGCTGCGCGGGGGAGACCTAACCCATGGCTGTGACCATACTGGAAGGGTGGTGGGGGGCGAATGAGAGGCCGGAGGAGGGGTGCATGGGTGTGGGGGTGCTCAGCATGTGGCCGGAGTGCGAGAAGGGTGGGAATGAGGACATGTGGCGGGACAGGGCGGCCGGGCTGAAGGAGCTGCTCTTGTCCATCAGGCTCTTGGAGTAGTCGTCCATGCTGTCTTGGGACTTTTTGCTCTTCTTAGACTTGCTGGACATCTTCCTGTTCCTGGTCTGGATGCCTTCCTTCTTCATGGTCAGAGGTCGGTTGATCTGCTCTCGAAAGGAGACAGAGAATATGGCAGATTAGTATTTTGTCGCAACGTGTGCGCGGCGTCGCGTTCACACAGGATAGAAATCTTAAAAAGACATCGTGGCTCCATTTACATTAAGCAACACAATAATAATAATAAAAAGAATTTCAAAATAAGACAGAAGATGTGGCACAATCTAGAGCTTTTACTTTCCTCTTTAGATTCTGGGGTTTTGGGGAGACATAATGATATATAATGGAGTCCCATTACGGGGCAAATCTGACTGTCCCATCCTGAAACGGATGATTGTTTACATACTATTTGTGTGTGTATGTGTGTGTGTGTGTTGGGGTGGATTTAAATGTTGATTCATTTAAGCTGAACTGTATCTGAGGCTGCGACCGTGCCAGAGAGACAGAGAGAAAACGGGGAAGATGTAGAGAGAGAGACTGTGTGCAGAAACGGCCTGGCAGGGACACATGGCCACGACGACCGCCGGCCTCGGCCAAGTCCTCCTCTCCATCTTCCTCCTCCTCCTCCTCCTCCTTGACCGCGTGGCCCGTCTCCTGGCCAAAACGGGGCCACAGCTGCCATATTCCAGCGAAGGTTTAGCCGAGAGCTGGATGATGGAATTCAGGGCCGGATTACGAGGAGAGAGGTGGACGAGGCCGACTGGCTTCCTGATCTCGGGGAAACGGGAAGCGGGAGGTTCTCCTCCTGTCTTGAGACGCTTGCCCACTTCCTTCACTGGCTCTTTAAGCAGAGCGGCCCGGATGATCGGTGGAGGGCAGAGATCTGTGGTTTTGTTCTCTGAGATGTGGGAGACTCTCTTCTCTGCCTTGCTTCCAGCTCTGAAGGCCACGCTACGCCCACCTACAGCAGGTCAGCCCCCCCCCCCGGGCCCTCCGGGCCGCCGCGGCACATCAACCAAAGAGCCGAGCCAAGGCGTTTGAGTCAATGACCGCCGCAGAAATACACAGTGCAAGCCCCTCACATCCTCTTTCCCCAAACACCAGCACAGCAGCTAACCACCAGAACCCCCCCCCCC
>NW_022280051.1:5337864-5338541 GCF_004355925.1 Anarrhichthys ocellatus | reverse complement strand
CCTCACACACACACTCCTGGGCAGAGGTGTCAAAGCCAAACACTTCAGTCAGACACGAAGAAGATGAGAAAGACATCTCTTCACACGTGGTGACTCAAACCCCTGATTACTAAAGATAGCCTGTCTGGCGTTTATAGGTGATAACAAAGCCTCATGTGTGTGGCAACTCTTTTTTGTTTTCACACGCGTCTTATCTAGACTCGGGTGTTTTCGGCACACGAGGACTTCCCTAAACTCCCCATGAAGAATGTGGAATTTGTTTCAAAGGGAGCGAGCCCCAACACAGAAGTCCGGATTTACCCTAGAATAAACTCCCAATCTACGCCGAGGGTCGGGGTCAGTTCAGATGCTGATCTTTTTTTTTTTTTTAAACCCCCTGGTCCGAATGTGCTTCTGCCAAAAGTAACAAAATGATTTAACAGGGAGCGCTTGCGTGACAAGCAGGGCAGCAGAGCAGGATACTCTTCCTCTGGCACACAGAGGGGAGGGGGGGGATATGCAACCTCTATCTGTTGTCTGACAGAGGTGAAAATATTACCTGCATGTGGCCTCAGAGCAGTTAGCCTGCTTCTTATTATTATTAGTTTCAGCCACAATGGCTGTTTGATTAAAAGTGACAGCTTTGTGCACAGGAGAGAGAGAGAGAGAGAGAGAGAGAGAGAGAGAGAGAGAGAGAG
>NW_022280051.1:5326452-5337764 GCF_004355925.1 Anarrhichthys ocellatus | reverse complement strand
AGAGAGAGAGAGAGAGAGAGAGAGAGAGAGAGAGAGAGAGATAAACGAGTCCCTGGGGTTTTCAGATTGTGGATGTGAAATGATGTGGTGAGGCGCTAACCAAACCCCAAAACGAATCAGGCGGATTGGTGGTCAGAGGGGGGGACTCAGAGTCCCTGGCGCGCGTGGAACCAAAAGGCTAGAAATAAGAAGAAAAAAAAAAATCGGCCTGGAAATTAATCGAATTTTAATTAAGCCCCCCCCCACTTCTTTAATATTCAAAAGCAAGGCGGCTGCGGGCTTAGTTCACTTCGGTCTTATACATTTTAGATTCGCACTTACTGCCAATAAATCATATTAATTATACAGTATTTGTTATCGCCGTGCCCCGAAAGTCTCTGCAGGGACGCATCCGATCAAATATTCAGAGGAAGAGGAGGAGGAGGAGGAGGAGGAGGGGGAGGAAGGGGGAAAGGTGACCGGCAGGACGTGATGAGAAAGACGATGGAGCTGAAGCGGTGCGCGCGCTGACTTGTCAGTATGACTTCCTATGGAAGCTTTATTACTTACATTGTGCAGTTTGTAGTACAGGCCGCAGGCGTTACACACCGGGTCCCCGTTGGCGTTTCTCCGCCACAGCGTCGTCGTTGTCGTCTGGCAGTTTGCACACGACGTCCCCGCCCGTCTGGCCGCGGACTGCATGACACAACACACAAGGAGGGAGAGAGAGGCCAAAGAACGTCACATGACCACGTAATGACCCAATCAACAAGCAGCTTCATTCTGACACGTTTAACGCCGAGTTTCAGGGGTGTCATTTCTTTTAGAAAGCACTGAAATGCAGATGGAAATTGAGCGTTTTATTTGGAAATGTAGCTACTTCCGGGGCTCTGAGTTAGGATATAGCTCAGGAGGTTAAATACATCAAGATACATTTGGTCTTTTAGGGTGTCTTTGTGTCATGGCAGCCCTGTATACATGGCGCCTTACATCTCTATAAATGCAATAAAGAAAGTATTTATTTTCTTTCATTGCAGATTAAAAGCATTCTTTATTTTCACTCATGTGCATCATGTAAAGCTATTTAAAACCCTTGCTGGTCAATAAAGGCTTTATTGTGACTGTGCATACACTCTTAATGTCCACCCATAGGAATTCATATTCTGCATTCAGTGCAAGCTAAAAAAAATAGTTTCAAATAAAGACAGAAATAGCAAAAACAGAGCTGCTTTCACTCGAGGCTAAAAATAGAGCACATACCTCCAGGAGAATAAATATTTACAGAAGACATAAAGAGCAGTGGCTTGAAATGGGAGAGCTATTAAATCTGATTAAATCCCCCCCTCCCCTTAAAGTTCGTCTTTGTGTCACGAGGGCTTGTTTTAAACGTCGACCTCGTGACGTTAAACAATAGAAGTGAAGAGGAAGGGCCTGAACATATAGATTCAAACACGGGACATTGTGGGTAGAAAATATGAATACATCATGCAGTGAAATGAACCATATGAGCATATAATTGCACGCCAATTAAAAGCATAATAATGGAAAAAGAAAAAAAGGTGGATATTTTTAGCTCCGCTGCAGGCTACCACGCAGTGAAAGTCATGTCTTCCCATGGATTTAGCTGCCTGTCTCGCGGCCCAGCTCGCTGCAGTGGCTTGACATTGATGTTATAATCTCTAAAAAACAATCAATAGACAGGTGACCGCAAAGGACACACGTAACGTAAAGGGACTACATTATCTCGGGGAGGGATTTCCAATTATACACACGTGGTGGCCTAATAACCCCTGCTGCTGCGGCTGCTGTGTGCTGCGAATAACCAATCAGATTGGAGGAATAAGCCTCTTTAAGTCCATATATGATGTGTTTTGTGTCTGCTTCTGATATTTACTTTCATTGTATTTTCTTCTTTCACCCTCTTGATTTTTTTTTTGATTATGCCAATTCACCAAATCCTTAAATAACTTCAATTCATCTGCCATTAAAACGTTAAATATGAGCAGACAAGATATCAGTTGGTCGGTGTGATTAATTATTACACAAATGGTCCTAAATCCTCCTCTGATGTCTTTGGTCTGGCCTCTATAAATAACGTTTTTTTTGCCCTCTATAAATAAAAAACGACCAGGTCAAATGTTGCGTGGCAATTACCCACCTGACCCGCGTATTTTAAGGAGAGATTCTAACACTAAACAATCTCAAGTCGTGACTCTGTGCTGGCCTGGTTCGGACTCCGCAGCTCCTCTGTTTTGAATGGGGAAGCGGGTGTTGTTAAAAGCGACTTATCTACGCTGCTCAGACATCCGGCAGCCCTTTCCTGGGAAGTCAGGTTTTCACATTAGAGGCGAGGTGGAGGAGAGAAAAAGGTCCAGAGCTGGACTGGACGGCCATCTTTGCCTCAAGAGATGTTTTTTATATTTCTCTTTTTCATAAGAAGGCATGGGGGGGGGGAACTCCTCTAAAGCTCGCGAGGGGGGCTTTCTCTAAAAATAACTGTAAAAAAAAAAAGCTCCACCTGAAGCAATCGTAAGAATTGCAACAAATGTGTCCTAAATACTAGAATGTCAAAATAATGTTCATATGATGGAGCTCATTGTGCGTTGTATTTTTATTAATGCAGGCCGGCAGCCACAACTCTTTAACGGAGGCAATGCATCTCCAAAATACACACATAGGCCTATTGTTTAAACAGAATACTGTGAATCAATGACAATTTTAGCAAATAAAAAAATAGCATCGTCATTGCATTTATTAAAAAAAAAAAAAAAACTGTGCAGTTTTTTTCTATGGTAGTATCTGAAAACAGAGACCTGCACTTGTCGAGTCAATTTCCTGCAGCTAATAGGCCTACTTCTTCCTGGATAGGGGAAAAACAGAGAGAGAGACGGAAATGTCATCAATAGAGAAATGTGGTGGAGACGTACCAGCCGCCGCTTGGGTTTGATGAGAGGGCGGTTCTGCCCGTTCATCTTGTGATAGAGTCCGCAGGCGTTACACAGATAGTGACCCGTACCGTCCCGCCTCCACAGCGGAGTTGACGTGGCCCCGCAGTTCACACACTCTCTACCTTCTGCAAGAGCCAACACACGCACACGCACAAACACACGCACAGAACATGGAGACAGTGCCCAGGTCAGTTGGTCCTTAAAAATAATTGTTGATGCATGTAAATTATGTTGAAAACAGAAAAGGTTGTGGCATTTATTTTTCTTATAAAACATGAAATAAAAGCATCAACATCATTTACAATAATGTAACATTGCAAATGACTTCTACTGCAGCAGTTATTTTATTTACAACACACACACACACACACACACACACACACACAGTACACACACGTGAAGTGTTGGTGGTGAACACAGCAGTTGTGTTGAGGTCCATAAGGTCGATTTTATTTTCAATATCTCACAAAATCTTCAACTATACGTGTCCTGTGACAGGATTCTCAGAAGAAGCAAAATGCACTTTGGTCCTTGAGAAAAAAAATAAAAACATCGAATAGATCAGGCCTTCTTTCTTTCATCAGCCAATCTCTCATTTTGATAATAATAATAGTTATTATTAATGATAGTGTATGTATATTATGTCTTTTAACAGGCTGTGTCCTTTGTTTTGGGCTGATTGAGATGGTGTTCATGTTTGACTGGCTCTTCTCTAGTGACACCGACAGGTGAGACGCGCACTAACAGTTTGATAATGAACGGGCCTGAAACTGAAACAAAGGCGCTGCAGCCACAGTCGGATTATTTGAAAGCAGAGACTCACACAGGGATTTTTGTTTGTGCAACGCCGAGAGCATTTTGCATTTTCATGCAGCCGCACTTCCCCTTTTTTTCTGCGAGATGCAAAAACATAAAGCTCGACTTCTTCACACCGAGAGAGAGAGATGCATCAGTCCGGGTTGTGCCGCGTTTTGACGTGACAGACATGAAGTCTCCTTGACGAGTGTGAAGTTGAAGTGTGTGTCTTTCAAAAATCTTTTCTGTGCTGACATCAAACAGGGATTGTGCAGTGCTGGAGTAAAAACAGGCCGCGATGCAGATTCTGTGTGTTGCACACGGTGCGTTTAGGTTTCCAGAGAAATGAAGTTCACACCACGCGCACTGCGCACTGGTAACCTCGTAAAAAACGGGAAATACTCATCAGATCGGGAAATATCTTAAAACGCATATTATCTCACATTATCCTCGAATTAAAAATCTTTATTTGCATTAAGTGTGTGATGTTGAATAATCCCGATGATATGCATCAACTAATCCACTGTTTTCTATAGCCGCTGATATTAATCTCATTACAAGAAAAACTGCTTTTCAGCAACCTTTAAAATAATTACCCCCGCGCTCACAATTTAGAAAATATCTCCCCACACTCGCTCTCTCCCTCTTTCCCTCCCCTCCCTCCGCGGTTCGTGCACTCTGCCACGGCGGCGGCTCACCCGCTCTTTTCCCTGTGAATGAACGAGCAGCATCCGGTGCTCTACCGCTGGGTAAACAATGCAACTGTGGCGCGCACTGGTCTGACAGTAATGGGATTATCTTAAACATATAAACGGGGCGACACAGCCCAGAGAGCTGGCTTCCCCTCTGCCTCTCTCTCTGTGTGTGTGTGTGTGTGTGTGTGTGTGTGTGTGTGTGTGTTAGTAGAGGAAGAGGAGAAAAAACGACCTAAATTAATCTAAAGCTTTCAACTCTGAACTCTGTTGAGGATTTTATTTTAGTTGAGGGAAAATATCCAATGAAGTCTGAGAATTAAATAGTTGTATTCTTCTATTTTTTACTCAATGTATTTAATTTGTTTATAAATACATTTATTTATTTGAATGTTTAATTTAAAGCCGATTCATATTTTTATTATTAATATTGTTGTTATTATGTATTAATATCTTTAAATAATTTTGTTATTTAAAAAAATATGTTTTATTATTATATCTATAATTATTATCAGACGATGAAATAAAGAGCTTTGAGGCATGTTAATGCGCCTGTTTAGAGTACAGGTCGACCTGTGGCCTTTAGCTCCAACAAAAAGAGCTTGTTCATGAGAGGGATGAATGAGCTGCTCATGGGAATTTTTTTTTTTAGTATGAGATTAAACATGGCTGATCATTAAGGCTGCAAATCTGGGGAATAATGTTAGATCAAAAGGGAATGTAATAAAGCGCAGCCTACCTGAACAGGACCTTGCTTTTGGTCTTGTTTTGGAACCATAACTAGAAGATGACCCACCTATCAGGCTACTTGGTGGGAAGAGGCCTGGGCCGTATTCGGGGACATAGGATGGGTATGTGGCGATGGGGTGGTGGTGGTGGTGGTGGGCAGAGGATGACCCTGCTCCGATTGATGCCACGCTCCGGCTGTGAGCAGACTCCAGTTTCATACTCTCGGCCAGGGTCACCTGGTACTTTATGCACTCTTTATCCTCCTGCCGCCCGGAGCTGGTCCCCGGGGTGGATATGCCGGGGTCCGGGGACACGTCTTTCGGCGGGGTCGGGGGAAACGTGAAGAGGTGCGGACTGGAGTGACCGGTGGACAGGGAGGAGGAGGAGGCCGGGGGGTAGACGGACAGGCTGGTCGGGGAGCCGTGGTGCAGGGGGTTCTTGGGGAAGGGGCTCAGGTTCCAGGGAGAAGTGCTGTGGTGCGGGGCGATGCCTTTGCTCCCCTCCAGCCAGGGCAGAGAGCCGTGCAGTAACGAGGGACGGCACACCTGGCTACCTGGGGCAGCACAGAAACACAAGAAACCATCAACAACCTGACCTCAGTCCGCAGCCACCATAAAAACACTGCCATAGCTGTAGGCCTGAACACACACTGAAAGATGAAACATGAGCACACATTTACGCACTGATTTACCAAACACGTTTACATTTTATTATATGCAACACAGCGATTTAATTTGCCTCCAGCTGCTCTTTCAAAAAAATATTTTCCATCGAGATTCTGCTGCCGTCTAGAAATCATCGGATCCCCTCATGCAGAGAAAACGAGTTTCGTGTGGCCACGTACGTGCACGATTCTGCCCCTTTTTTGCCTTCTCCACTAAACAGGCATTCATGCGACTGAATACTTGTAATTCAGAAAGCCTCAGAACAAACAGCGTCGTGATTGACGGCTGAGGAAGTTAAAGTCTACAATAAAGGGAACTCCACAAATGACTGCGTGCCTATGAATGGCACACATTATGATGAAGATAAATATTGTGCACGCGCTCTGAAGTCAAAACATGCTACCGAACGTTCCCAAAATATTCTCATTTTTTTTAAATATGTCTGTGCCAACACGTCTATTTGTTTAACTCATAAATCGATTGGTTTTGGGGGAGAAAAAAACAAATTACGCACGGGCTGTTTGAAAACCGTCTGACAGCTCAATGTAGCATTTTTGTTCGTGTTTGTGAAGTTCAGAATGTCACATAAGCGGAGGACAGAAACCAAAGACAAACTGGAGGTAAACCATCCGTATTCACGGCGTGGTTTCACGACACTTTACGCTCTCAGGTTTTTTAAGACGAAGTCAGCTCAAGCCAAAACCGAAACCCGGTCTGGATCCCAGTCAGATAATACAAATAATTCCGAACGCGGTGACAGTAATTGAGTATCTCATGCGGGGAGGGGGGTCCATTACGTACAGGGATCCAACCCGGATAATGTGCACATTATTAAATAAAAGGCCTAAAGAGGCCGTTTACTTACTGTGTGGAGGAGGAGGGTACCTCTGGACGGCTCGGACAGAGTTTCCATAGTACGGAGAGACGTGGTTCCCCTGTGCGTCGATATTAAACAGTACATCCACATCGTCAGCGAGCTGATACTGCGAAGGGTCCATGTATGAGTGGCCGAGGCCCGGGTGATGTGAGCCGGGATGCTGCTCGTTCAACACCGCGGGATGATGGCTCATCCATCGTGGCTGGTCCGCACTTACTTCCATCGCTTTGCTTTTTTATTTTTCTTCTTTTTTTCTCTTTAGTAAATGTTCATGCGCGGCGAAGCAAACTGGTACAAGTCAAGATAAGAAAGAATCAGTCCCAAATCCGTGTTTCCTTTCTTGGGGGGTTAAATCCACAGGTTCCGCGCTTGCTTCCGATCACCTGGAGACAGAGAGGAGCATTTAGTCTTATTTTCTCAAAATTGTTCACACGCAGCACGAATAAAACAGACTTAAATTAATTCACCCGAGTTTCATTTTTAACAACAACAAAAAAAAAAGATATTTAAACACGAAACATACCCCACATTGCAAATGCAACAAAAAAATATTTGTCATATAAATACGTCCAAAATGGAATCCAGTCCCACGAACTTCTTCCTCTTACGGAAAAAAACAAACAAAAAAAAACACAATGTCTTTCAGCCCGGCTCAACAAGTATGCAGGGTTTCTGTGCGGGCGCAGGGCTCGTTTGCAGCGGGCGGCTTCACTGCACACTGACCAGCACCAGCGAGTTAAAGTCACTGATCAAATCTCTGTTTGTGTGCAGTTGTAGCCTCTCCATTAACTCCGCTCCCCTCTCTCTCTCTCTCTCGTCTGTGTGGCTGCTGCTCGCTCAACCTTGCTTTACCTTGTGCTCTCTCTCTCTCTCTCTCTCTCTCTCTCTCTCTCTCTCTCTCTCTCTACAGCTCCCCCTTTTTTTCCTCTCTTTTTTTTTTTTTTACAGTGAAGGCATTCTTTCAGGATGGCGCCAGGCAGCTCAATGCTTGCAGACAGCTGTGGCGCGACGCAACTTAAGGAGGGTCTGTCAGTGTCATCAGTTAAGGGGAGGGGCCTGCCCTAATTGAATATAACGTGAGCCAGGAGGGATGCAGAAGTGCTGCAAGATTTATTTATTTTTGCAATGACCTTGCCAATATATATATATATATATATATATATATATATATATATATATAATTAAAATGGAGATACTTTTTTTTACTTCGGCTTCATAAAACTTTACACCCAAGTTATGCATGTCAAAAAATACAATTAAACATCCACACCTCATAAAAAGCATCTGAGCCAATAAATTAAAATAAAAGCAGTAAAAATATTAATGAATTTTGGCTCTTAAAGTCTGCCGTAGAGAGAAAAGAAAGAGGCTGCAGCAGAGCCTGTTGCTCCGGGCCAATGGCAGGTTGCAGGACGTTTATAGGCTCTTAAAATCTGTGACAGTGCGTCCTCTCGCGGTGACAGGCGCATTATTCTAATGGGAGATCCGAGTTGAGCCGATCTCCTCACCGTGAAGCGGGCGCGCGGACAAGGACGCCTGAGAAACTGAGCCTCCTCAAAAAATAAATAATAATTAGAAAAAAACCTAATGTAGGCCTTTACTGTCCGTCAGTTAACTCATCAATATCTGTGCAATAACCTCCTCTCAGACTGACAAGCAACAATGGCTCATGTCATTATTTATTCAAAACAGTGCATTAAATGTAACATGATATTTATTTTATGTCTGAAAGATCCAGTTTGGCTTCTCCATATTCCGACAGATTGGCAGTGTGTGATAGTAGAGTGTGCGTGTGTGTGTGTGTGTGTGTGTGTATGGTGGGGGCAGCCGCGGAGACGCCACTGGATGTGACGTCACCGCGGTGTGTAAAAAAAAAAAAAAAAGTCAGGAAATGAACCCCCTCCGCGGCGCGCCGGTTGGTATACAGGCAGCGGGAGCGCGCACGCCCTTGCACCACGTAGGTATCAGCAGCAGCAGTATACCGTGACGGAAACATCAGGTAGGGTCTGTTCAATGTGGGGGTTGATGCCTCCGCACCAACAGGCATAAAAATAGTCAGATAAAGATTGCATTTTAATCATTTTAAACACAAGGCCGCGCGCTCAGGTGACGACTCCAGTTTGTGTTTTATTCGACTAATTCCCAATGTGCCCCGCCCCCTTTCTTTTGATATCGAGGCTGTTCTCAGCCGGGCGCGTGGGAGCACAGGCTGAGCGAGACTTGGCAAAGCGTCGTTATTTTCCCTTCTCCAGGATAGACCTACCTGGAGAGAGAGGGAAGGAGGGGGAGGGGGGGGGCGTTCCGCACTCAGGAAAAACCTGAGACTGAACTTGGATGCAAACTGCTGTAGCTTCCATTGTCAAGCTGTCAGCGGACTCGTGTAATTATCCTCTTGAAAAGTCTCTCGCAGCCATTATCCACAAAGTGCCCGTTATAGGTGCTCAGAGGCAACACATGACGGTGAATGTAGCCTAAAATCCCGATTATGTTTTTTTTTTTGTATTTTTCTTTTTGTTTCTTGACTGGATGTATCCACGCTTAGAGAATGGAAGCCATCCCATGACTCGATTCCCAAGCCTCGGTGTCAATAACGCTGGAGCTTATTCAGCACCGGAATAAGACATGGCTCGCTTAAAAGAAAAAGAAAGTTGTCATTTATAATCCCCCCCCCCCCCCAAAAAAAAAAAACCTGTCTTCACGGAGGGAGAAATAGTGGCTTCTTCACTTTCCTTTTTCGAGAACGAGCCCCCTGCGTTGGTCTATTTTTTTAAGTTAATGGCCTACAAATAGCAGCGCTTGTTGTGCGTAAAAGGTTGATTCACAAAAGCCGGCGAGGGGCCAGTTCGGCTTTTGATGACAGAGATATGTGATTATGTCAGACGGCTCTGATTAAAATCTGACATGGCACAGTTTCTTTCTCTACATCGAGGCAGAGAAGTTAAGACACGAACGGATTATTCCATTGCCAGTGTGGAGGATGAAATGTTTTAGATAACGTCTGTGTGTGTGTGTGTGTGTGTGTGTGTGTGTGTGTGTGTGTTTACTTTGTCCCCCCTCCCAACTTCCTGTGTGTGACCCCATCAGCAATTACAATCATTGTTTTTCCTCATAAATAATAATTCCCTTCCGTCAGCTGATGAATCAGAGGTCAGGGAGATTAAAATCACACAACAATAATACATTATAATAGTAATAAAACACCACCAGCCTACTACTACTCCAAGCTTAGAAAAACGAGATAATACAAAAATAAAATAAAGGTTTTGTTATATTTGTTTTTAAATAGCAGCACATGTAAATGCTTTTTAGAAACAAGAGCAGGGACAAGAGAAACCATTTTACCATGTTAATAATGAAGTGTGTGTGTGTGTGTGTGTGTGTGTGTGTGTGTGTGTGTGCGTGTGTGTGCGTGTGTGTGTGTGTGTGTTACTATTTCACTAAGGCATCAAAAGCTTTGTTATCTGGGTGCCATTTTTTTTAAACTGTCCAAATCATAAGCCACTATAGCCTTTCATCTTGATAGTCAAAATAAGAAGTAAAAATAAAAATAAATAAAATGGCGAAAATACAACTGAAAGGATTTATATAAAGAATGAAATAAAGAATAAAGAGATTGTAACGCTGTGTATACAACAATGAAGATGTCCAGTCACTGATTACAACAGGCGCGAGTCATGCTGTATAATAGTGATACATATATATATTACAGGTTAGAAGCTCTTTTATATACATGTTGAAACCAGGCTAACGAGCCTTTATATTACTGTCCTTACCCCCGTGAGTCATTTGTCACCTTTCTAAAGTCTTTTCAAGAAAAAGCTGCTTCTGTTATTCAGTCAGCATGTGAACCAACTCGGCTTCTTAGAACAAAACGAGGGCGTCAAATTCTGCTTGTCGAGCGCGTGAAACCTGACGTGGATTTCCTAGAATGATTAAAATGAGAACCATATAGGCGGGAGAAACAAATCTGCTTTTTCTTCTAGTGTAGAAAAAAACCCCGAAGTAGCAGTTCGTATTTTGTGTCATTCAAAAACAAAACGGTCTGCCAATAGACTGACTCGCGATGCTTATCAGTGTCTATATCGCCTCGCGCCAGACGCACTGATGTAATCTTTCATTTAGCGTACAGGGCCTTTTCACCTCATAGCCTCTGGATCCCCGACAGAAACAATGTCATTCATAAATTCAGCTAATTTATTAATTCTGGTGTAAACATGACAGGTTATTAAATTGACTGAAATTAAATCAGAGCTCAGAAGTCACTCATATTTGCAAAGCCTCTCATAACAAAACAAAACACTAAAACAAATCAAATGTACCTGCTGCCCCTCTTTGTCCCGCTCAAGGCTGACGGTGTGTGTTTGTAATATATTAATAGTTTAATAACATCACAACATTAAATCTAACACAAGTCAACAGTTTTCGAACGACAAAAATAAAATTGATAAAAAATAAACATGGAGAAATTAAAGCTGTTTTGTGAATCAATACAAAGGTGCGCAAGCTCCATCCATGCAAATAACCGTTGGAGCTCTTGGCCCTTGACAGTGCGCGTGTGATGCCCTTAATTTGGCATCCTATTCTCTCTCTCTCTCTCTCTCTCTCTCTCTCTCTCTCTCTCTCTCTC
>NW_022280051.1:5323287-5326352 GCF_004355925.1 Anarrhichthys ocellatus | reverse complement strand
CTCTCTCTCTCTCTCTCTCTCTCTCTCTCTCTCTCTCTCTCTCTCCGCCATATCAAGACGTATCGACCAAAGACGAGATGGAGGAAACTAATAAACGGGAAGGAAACGCAGCCTCAGCAAACCCGACTGCTTTTTTAATTTTTTTTATTATGACCCGCCGGCAAGGTAAATCAGATCAATTTCACGGCTCGTGTGGGATTCTGCCTGCATTCCGCCAACCTGAGCGGTGTAATAGGTCGTTAAAAACCCTCATCTGCGCTATATTCCGGTGCGGTGGGGGGGTCTGAGTTGGGTTAGCTAAATATTCGAGGAAAATACAGTTCAATACAATCCTAACATGACATGCGCGTTGGAGGTGGAAACGGTGACTCGTTGCAGGTGAAAGAAATAACGGGCACGTTCAGGTCAAACAGCAAGCAGCGACGTTAAAAAGGCAACAATGGCGGACGTTGTGGATATTGTTGCCAGTATTATCAACACCACAGCCCCCCCTTTTATTTTCATTCTTTGGCCTCAGCAAGTGCGCGGAAATAACCGGCAGTTTCCTCTCTGCAAATTATTTTATTTTCGTTTTTACTTCATTTATTTCCCACGTAAGCTACAGCGTGCACCAACCCGGTCACAAAAGTTTCCCATCATTCATAGAGGAGCGGCGAGCCCTCGTATGCAGAAAGGAAAAGAGGAAAGAGGCAGCCGATTGGACGGAGCGCGTGGGATGCAGAGCAAATCTAAATATTTACTGACCTGTAGTGGACGCCGGACGAGTGGAGGATCTCTTTTTTTTCTCCTCTCTGCAGATGTGAAGAAAGAGTGACATAGAGATGGAAGCGCCGATGGCATTTAGAGAGAGAGAGAGAGAGCGAGAGACGGATGGGGAAGGAGAGAACAAACACACGCGCTCTCACATTGGTGGTGGCGATATAGCGGTAGCAGTGTTGGTGCGCGCGCCCTCGGTCCCAGTGTCACATCATCATATATAAGACACCGTGAGGAAGAGACACGCGTGCACGATAGGCTATACCGGGCAGGCTGCACGCGGAGATGGGCCAACCAAAAGGCGGCCTCTTTACCGTACTTACAGTGCGCGCGTCCTCTTCCGGGTCTGAAAGCGTCACAGGTTAGAGGAATAGACGCCCAATTAAAAAGCAATAGAAACCAATTATACTGTTACAATATAACATTTTTATCAGGCAGACATTTATTTTAATATTTATTTTACATTAAATGCTGCCAAATATATTACTAGTGTTGTTTTTGTTGCTTTGTTTTTGTTATAATACTATAATATACTAAATAAAGGTAAAGACACCTGACCAGGTGACGCCCACTACAAGCCAAATATAAATGCCTGCTCGTAATCAGCTGTCAATGAGCAGCATATATATATATATATACGTGGTTACATATAGGGAAAGAAATGTTTTAATGGTACAAATTGAGGCCATATTTACAGCCCCAGCATGTCGTGTAGGTGTATTATCTACAAAGCCAACTAATAAGA
Source organism: Anarrhichthys ocellatus (assembly GCF_004355925.1). Taxonomy (NCBI): domain Eukaryota; kingdom Metazoa; phylum Chordata; class Actinopteri; order Perciformes; family Anarhichadidae; genus Anarrhichthys; species Anarrhichthys ocellatus. The sequence continues at coordinate 5,324,851 of NW_022280051.1, read as the reverse complement.
ATGGAGCCTTTACACTTTGTGCTTTTTGCGCATATTTCAGTCTCTCCGTGACGCACAAAATGTTGCACCTCCTTTTGTGCCTTTCTCTCTCCTCTGCCACAGAGCACAGATGAAGCCATCTAGCTGGTGTCTCATCGACAGCAGAAGATCCGCGCCAAACTCCACAGCAATTAGAGCTCCATTTGAACAACGTGTAAGCAAACACATCTGAAATCTTTCCCTTTACTAATGCCGTTTTTTTAGGTAGTTTTTCTGAAAACAGCAAAAGCTTTTCTGTTGTTTTATCCACACACACGCATCCACATGCACTAAACCCGGAGCACAGAGGCCTGCTAGCCTGCTTATTGACACCATGGTTCATTGAAAAGGAGCACCAAGCAAATCCGATCCTTCTCTCTGTGAAATGCACTAAGAGAGGAGAGGAGAGGGTGCGATGCTGCAGGCTTTGTATCTCTCATGTTGCGCCTTGACTCTTCGAAGGAGAACGTAAACTGATCACACCCAAATCTATCTTTGGGTAAAAAATTCAATTAAGGTAATAAATTACAGATAATTGGCGAAAACAACCCTCGTTTTATAAACTCACAAATGCGTCTGTAGCCCAATGTGCCTTCTTTTTTTTAAACCAATGAATAATTCAATATTTCCACGCAGCGGAGCTTTTCCTTTATGGAATTAGTATTTCAACATCTAAATAGAATTACAAAATAGCACATCCAGATAGCAACCATTTATTAATCTGCCTTTTGACGTAAATAAAATGCTTATTTTGGGGGGAATTATTGGCTATTCTATTTTAATGTAAAGGTGAAGTTAATAAGTGATAAACGCGCATGCTGATTGCTTTGATACAAGCTAATGGATAAAACAAAACGTTTAAACATATTCACGCCACAGATAATTAAAGCATATTATAGGTGTAATAAAAAGATTAATTATCAGGGGGAAATAACGAGAATCAATTTGGTGTTGTTCTGTCGGGATAGAATTTAATAAAGGAGAAAAATCATTTTTGGATTTTGAAAGGGAGGGGATATAAAATGACGTGCTATATTTATTTATTTGTGGAAGAGGAGGGGTGCAGATTCTGCGGAGTCGATCCTTAATTAACTGTAAATGGAGACTGTAAATGGTTTCGGGTTTACCTTTTCCGTTACCCGTCCACGCTGTATCACATCAGCGGCACAGTTGCTCCCGTTTTTCTTTTTCTTTCTGGCGTATCCCGAACCGGCCTATATATATATATCGGGAGCGCGAGCGCGATGGTCCAAAAAAAAGTCACGCTCCTCTCCTCCCGCGTGCACCCACCGCCGTAAAAAAAAAATCGCGTGATTAATGTAGAATTTGACGCGAGCTCCCGCGTGACAACAGCTATAAGCAACAAACCCTCCGGTACAATGGGCCACAACAACAACAAGCAGCCCCGCACACTGGCCTTTATTCTATCACAGCTGATAATCCCACCGGCAGATAGCACGAGGAGTCATAATGTCACCTTTATGTTCTGATTAAATGCAGCAGCATTTTTTTTTAGTCGCATGCAGCTCCCCTCTTTTTTTTTTTT
>NW_022280051.1:5275298-5322887 GCF_004355925.1 Anarrhichthys ocellatus | reverse complement strand
ATAAAAAAAAAAAAAATAGAAGCACAGAGGTATAATCTTGCCTGCTAGTGTTCCAGCAGCACTCTGCACTATAATTAGTGTGTCAATTTCAACCTGAAATTAACAGCATCGACCTGCCATCTCTGCTTACGCCGGTGGAGTCAGCTAGATCCTAATTTCGCATGATTTATTTTTCACCAAGAAGAGATAATTAATCATAAACACTGAAAAACACTGCAGCAAAGTGGAGATAACAAAAATATTTGCATCTAAAAAGATTCGATGAAGCTAATTCGTTTCCTGGCTTCCCCTCCCATCACAAGCCCACCTGATCGAGCCGCCGCTGCAGTTCTCATGAGTACCTCTAAGATTCTTTTCTTCTTTAATTTTCCATGATTAATCTTTGGGTGGTGATGTATCATTAATCACTGGTGGGGAGGGGGAGGGGGGACGGAGACGTACCTCCCCAACCCCATGTGCGTAAACAGCGGCTACAGTGTGGAGGAGACTGCAATAGTTGGATTGTGGATGGTGTGGTGGTGTCACTGTTGTTTGGAAGTGTGCCATCTTTCTTTTTTTATTTTTATTATTGAAAGGGATGGGAGGTGCAGCCAGGTGGTCTGAGAACCTGCAGGAGGCCACGTGCAGTAATATAATATTAATAATAAAAGTAATAATAATTTATATACTTTTTTTTGCTTCTTCTTCTTATTGGATAATCATTCTTTGTTTGGAAGTCGTCATTGGCACGGTGCCCGCGCAGCTCTGAATTTTTTGGATGGCGCTATGTTTAAACTTGGGCATGCTCACCGTGCCAGGATAAATTAGCATTTTATTTGCAGCTGTAATTAGCTGATCAGCATCTCTCTCTCTCCCTCTCTCTCTCTCTTTCTCTCTCTCTCTCACCCTCTCTCTGCCCATCTTTCTTCTCATTATGATTTTGTGTCCTCGCCGCCTCTTTCACTGCCTCTCCCCAATCCCTCATTTTCCAATGTCCTGGCAGCGGCACCAGATGTTTATCTGGTTTTTTATACCCAGGGACACTGCCATGTCAAATAAACCGGGGATGGACACTTACAGGCGGCTGGGTATCTAGGCAAGCCCTCCCCTCTCCCCCCCTTCTCCCCTCTCCTCTTCCTCCGCCTCTTTTCCTGGCTGAGCAGAATAATCCTGGACTGGGTGGCCACTGGGAGTCCAGCGAGGGGAGAACAACAACCAGATCACGTTGGTCTTCGCTTAAAAAAAATGTTGGTCTCCAAAATATAGCCCCGTGAAAGACACTCTTTTGTCTGAGCAGAAACAGGCCACATATATAGCGGGGTTTGATTGGAGGCTGATGCTGCAGATAGAGATGTGGAAGATGAGCGTATAATGAGATGCAAGGCATGGGGGTGGGGGGGGGGGCAAACATCCAGTCAGGGGTCCTCCCAGGAGAGACCAGCACAATGCAACCTGCCTGTTATCTGCAGGGGAATGTACTCTCCCTTTAATGAGCAGTCGTTTATTAAAAAACACTCTTTTAACCTCATAATTGAAAAAAGGCCACACACACACACACACACACATTGCAGCTCCACTACAGAGGACGTATATCTCAATGTAGATCACCTGTGTTGCAACAATCACAACAACACGTCCCCAGCTGGCCCATGATATACAAATATTTATCCTCTGATAAGGAACCGCCACGATGGCAGATAACCTCCTCTTTCCACCGTGTCAGGACTCTTTGTCTGTACACTCTCAGCATATTACAAAATATGTTCCCTTCCTCTGTTTCCCCTCTCGATAAACTTCCCTCTTGCTTTCTAATTCGTTATTAGGAGAGACTCCCATAAGCCGCTTTAGTCAATGTCTGTTTGTGGGGCTGTGGAGTCTGGAAAAGAGAGAAAGAGGAGGAGAGATGGAGGGGGGGGGGGAGGGGTTCCCCAAAAAAAAGAATGAATGAAAGACTGGCTTGGTTTTCCTCCACGGAACAAATAGTTAACATTTAACGTTTACACCCGGCCTGGCGACTCTCTGGCGCTGCGGGGCCGAGCCAGGCTAAAGTGTCCCGAAAGCCTTTTTCAGAGGGGTGTAAGTCCCCCGGCTATCGGGTTCTCCAGCCCCCCCGCTTTAAATGACTGTCAAAGAGGCAAATATCGAATTGCACGCGGGGGTCTCACTCTCCCCGCCCTCTCTCGCGCTCTCTCTGTGCCAGCCTCCAACCAGCGCTGCGTCACTCACGACACGTGGAGAGTTTGCAGTCTATTTCACTGAACTTACAGCCCAGTTTAAGACATAATAGCATTGAGCATTCAAATAAATGCTATTAGCAATAAAGTACAAAATATCACATTGTTAGGTTTAAGATGATAATGATTTGTGTTTGTACTTTTTACATCACTGGAAGTTACAGTGACGCCACTATAGGGAATCCTGCAAGAGTTCTACAGTGACCATAACCTCATAGACTTTCAGTCTTTTCAGGTTTAGTTCATCAATAACAAGATAAATATATATAGTTGTATTAATGTGTGGAGGCTTTAGTGTGGAACCCCACAGATGTGTCCCAAGAAAGCACCAGAAACATGTTTCTGCCACAAAATAATTCTATTTATTTGTGTTCAAAGGTTTGCTTTCTGCTTTCTGCTTGAGAGTGACTCGGTTTTTGACACGTTCAGAGGCCTAAAAAGTATTCAAACAAAACAATCGACAAATCTCTCTTTGGTAGAAGCAGACACTCACCTACTCTATGACATGCACTCTTAATACTGCACAATATAGAGCAAGCACATTTTAAAGACTACTTGTCTCATAATGACTTCTGTTTATTCTGCTGATGTAAAGACTCCTGCAGCAGTAGAAGGTCGATGCATGAAGACACGCGTTCAACTTGAGTTACACCTTTTCAGCACAGCATTCATGTACATCAGCACACATTGTCTTTATTAACAGCACATCTGTTCCTCTGTGGTGTATAGTGGTGCAACAATGTCAGCTTGTTTGTTTCATCCCTTAAAAGAATCAGAAGCGGTTTATTGCCAAGTGTGTTTGCACATATTGGACTTGGTGATTGCTGCAGAATTAACACAGTAAAGACATGATTACAGATAACAAATCTCCAAATTTGCCAACAAACAAGAGTACATCACAGCACGTCTGTTTTAAAGTGTCTGTAAAAGCTGAGTTAAGTGTGGTGCTATTATACACACATGAACCCCATCATTCAGACGTATCCACACAGATTAATGCAAAGCCAAGGTTATAAAATTCGACTCATTTTACTCCCCACTTTCCCAAATTAGACACAGCGGCGTGTTGAAAATAACACAGTGTAGGCCTATAGCCTTATCTACAGAGGGCCTGTGCATTGTCATTAATCTTCACCGGGCTAATTAAATTAATCCATCGCCTCTTGGCATTGGAATATAACGACCTGCACTAAATCCGCTGCAGGAGAACCCATTTGTTTTTTAGAACCAAGACTAGTTCCCTGCTTATAGCTCACAGCAGCAGCAGCAGGCCGGATTCATTATCAGAGTGATAATTAACAGAAGATTCTAAATAAAAACCCATCTCAGTGCTTTTTGTTGTTGTTTTTTTTTGGGGGGGGGGGGGTTGTAAGCGGAAGGAGGTTGAAGAGTTGTGGTTTTGATTGACAGTCCGTCCGCGGGATCATGTTTAATCCCTGCCTCTCTCGAGCCCGTTCAGAACTCATTTCTCCACCGCGAGATGGGGGACTCAGATGGTTGCCGGGGCAACGGCGATAGTGCTAAGCCATTTCCATTTTCTGCGAATAAGGAAGGGGGGGGGGGGGGGGGCGTTTGAGGTCGTCACAAAGTCATTCACAAACACAGACGAGGGGCTCATTACTCTGAAGGGAACGGATTACTCGTTACTTTACTCAAAAGAACAGGAGCATCACTGCGATACTCTGTGGAGGAAGTACCCTCTTCTAAAAGTAGAAGTACTACTGCCACCATGTAGCAAATACTTAACTAAAAGTAAAAGTCGTGCAATTCAAATACTGCACCTTGAAGTCAAATTACAGAAGTATTCTCAGTATTTAAAGTATCAGACGTGAAAGTACTGGTTCTGCAGAATAATGGAGCCCCCTGTGACTTTAACCTTTGACATATTCAACATACAAAATACTGTAAGAAACAACCGTCACAACACAATGATTTCTTCTCAGACCATTATTAGTTATGTCACCTGAAGGAAAAAAACCAAACAAACTGGTCCCATCTATTAAAACTGCATTGGAAATACAAGTACATTAAAGTGCAAGTACCTCAGATTTGTACTAAACAACATAACTTGAGTGAGTGTACTTAGTTACATTCCACCTGATACTTTACTGTTCTGTTACATCCTTCTCCAAAATTGACTGTTAATCAGCTAAATCTCCATAACAATCATCTCCTTCTGATGAGCTGGATTCCACTGAAGTCCTCTTTTCTACGGCCAGATAAACTTCATGTAGGCTATGTGTCCACTTAACCCCCAAAACATTGCTCCCGTCGCTGTGATAGAATCTGAATTGTAAGTCACTTTGGATAAAAGCGTCTGCTAAATGACTGTACTGTAATGTAATGTAGAATAAGAGGATTTTAACTACCTTAAGGCTAGTGAAGGGGAAACAAAGTGGGGGGAACTAGACAATAACTTCAAATTTTCGAACCTGAACCCTATTTTTCACAGTTTTTTTTGTGTCTAAATTACTAATGGGGACAACAGTTTTTGAAATAGATCCACTATTGAAGGAGAGCGCTGCTCAGGGCAACTCCTCACCGTTAACGTGCGTCCACTAAAAGTGCCTGCTGCTACTGACAGGCTCAGATTGTTATTATACGTGTCTGACAACATTATAGAAAGTATCCCACACATGAATTAATGCTTTTCTTTCCCTTTTTGTTTGTTATTTTGTGTCTCGCTCTGAGAAGTCTCCTTCTGTACCTTTCTGTTCTTGTGTCATGTGACTTGTTCCCGGAACACAACGGTGGAAACTGTGAGTTTGTTGTGTTGGAGTACAGAAAGTGCAGCTTTGTGTTATCTAAAATATATTCAATGTCATGGCTGAATATTTAGATGATTTCAACTATGTTGAAGTGACGCAATACTTCAGAACGAGACTTCTCAGAGCGACACACAAACAGACCGGGTCAAGCTAAAGGTAAAGAAAAAGGTTTTATATCTTTTTTCCGTAATGTTGTCGGACACTTTTAATAACATTCTGAGCAGAAACGAGCTCTTTTAGTGGACGTCATGAGGATGAGGAGCTGCCCCGAGTGATCACATTGCATCCCGTTTAGCTCTCCTTCAATACTGGACCGATTTCAAAAATGGTTGTCCACATTAGTAAGTTGGACATAAAAACACGGGGAAATATGGTCCAGGCTGAAAAAGAAAATACCAAAGTTACGCTTTAAGCACAGTAAAACTGACATATTACATGTTTCATTCCACCTTATTTCCTTCCCGTCTCTTCAGCATCCAGCGACGACGTCCATGAGAAGGTGAAGATGAACCGGCCTTTTTGATCAAAGCGGCCACCTTTAAAGCTGACGGCTGGCCTTCCTAGACGGGTATGTTGCCTTTATTGTGAGGACACACACATTACACACACTACACACACTCCCTTACAGTGAGAAACCCTTTCAATCCATCTTTCTTTTCTGGCATTTTTAAATCAACTTCACCTGCATCTGGAACCCTGCACCCGTCTCTCCCCGGGGGGTGGTGCTTACATAAAAACCAGGTTGACGGTGTCAGCGATGCCGGCAGGGTGTTAATGCACTGCTTGTTAGTTTTAATTAAGTAGCCTATAGCCAAGTGATCAGGAGATCAAGGGCAGTTATTTAAATAAGAAGCGCACCGGGGCCTCCAAGTGAACTGCAGGCGGGAGAGTTGGCTCCGGCTCCTCTGCTTTCCTCCATCACCTGGCGTCATTAATTCAGAAACAGCTTTGCCTTTCGGTTGACATGACACCACACCTGTCAGAACATAGCCCACTCCTCAGTCAGTCCTGGCATCGGTGGTCTCATCATTTTTTTTTATTTTCACAACCGACCAACTTTCCTTCTCAGCGGAGAGCCGCGGGCGTCTGCAGAGTTTATTTGGTCTGTGTCTACACGATAAAGAGGAAAGTTAGGTGAAGGACAACAATCTGGTGGAGGAGGCCGATCAGGAGGAGCAATGATAATAAGGCTAATAAGGTATCTCTCCGCAGCACATTGTTGAGGAGTTTGCATGTCGCCTATGAGGCTGCTTAAATTAAGCCCCATCCAGCAGGTTTTTCTTTTTTTCAACACTGAATATGCAAACATATTTGACAACGAATAGTGTAATTGCAGATGATGCTTTAGGCCTGTCTTTAAAGGAAAAGAAAAAGCTTTCAGAATATTCAAACTGCCCTCCTTTCACATCGCACCCCCAACAGCTTTTGAAAAGCTGATGTTTGAAAAAGAATTGATAAAGGAGAAGAAGATCCACAGGCGGAGGAGATAGAAGAGTTGCTCTCAGGCTGGGAAAGAGTCTGCCGCAGTCAACACATCTGATGAAAGGTCGGGATATTGTTTCAAGAGTAAGCAGAATAAAAACTACAACTTACTGATTGTTGAAAGGAAAATGGGTCTATTATGCAGTTTGACGTTTTTGAAGAACATTTATTACTTTTATCGAAGAACACAGACACCAGGTTTGTATTGGCCGTTCTCTGGGATCTCACTTAGTTGTTAACATTTTGTCAAATCAAGCTGTCTCCATTTATTGATGCCATTTATTTTTTTTATTAGTTTTCTAATGATGCTCTGTAGAAATACATGCTATGCATGATATGCTCCTTCCAAAGAACATCACATTTAACCTACTCTCCCTGTCTATTTCAATCATATGTTGTATGGAGGCTGGTCCACTTTTACGTCATTTTCATTTCAACGAGTCCATTAAAATGTACACTACGGTTCAAAAGATTAATTTCAATACTAAAATGATATCCTGACGTTGTCTATCAATCTTAAAGAATGAGCATGCACACACTGGGCTGTGAGTTAATTTTTGTTTTGGGGGGTTCCGCCCGGACACACCCACCAACAGTGATGTCAGAGCAGGTGTTTCCCCTCAGCTGTTAAAGGTAAAACGCTGCCGAGTTATTTAGTGTTGAGTTACACTCTAATTTTCAGACCAAATACCAAGTAGCTTCTTCCACAGCTTTCTCAGATAACCCTGAGATGTGGTTGAAAGCTCTGGAAAAGGTCAGTAAGGGGACAAGCGGGTCGAGAATATTTTATCAATCTGCTGTTTCCGAGATCAAGAATGAGCTGTTTAAAAGGTACCGTGTGGATTTTTTGAGGGTGCACACTATTCTGCTAGACAACAATGCATGATTCAATATACAGGGTTCAGCATTAAGGTCAGCAGGTCAGACATGTTCCCACATCCTCTAACGCCACCCATATAAAGACCTGCTTCCAGGAAAATTGAAATGCTTGTTTTCCCTTTAGCTCATAAACTTTGTCTTTAAACCCGCCGCCATTATCTTGCAACCCGATCGGTACGCATGTGCAACTCTCAGCGGAGATAGAAGGAAGCAAATGGTTCACTCGTTAGCTACTTATGATCTGCTCCGGAATAAAAAATTGTGTTTGATTATTTTTAGGGTTGGTAGAGCTACTAGCCCGACGTGGCATTTTACTTGCCCACCGCAAGCAAATAACTCTTTCCTAGTTGCAAAATTCAAGTTAAAACACAACAGTGGTAGCATGCAAAAGAGTAAAAGTTAGAATAAATACAAATCATTTTACAATGTTACAATTCAGACTTCCTTAAACTAGGAATTAAATAACATTTAAAGCAGATATTCTTTTTTCTTGAGGTCCCGTTTTCATCCTGCAAACCCCTTCAGAGGATTACTCATGGTCAAAGATACTGTTCAAACAACAAGACGAAAACCTTTCTGAGGCCAACTGAAACACGTTGAGACATCAAACATCGCAGACAGGAGCCACTGAGATTACAGATAACCTGATGAATAATTCCAAAAACACCAATTCTGGAATATTTTCCTCTGAACCCTGCGACTGCATTCAAACATGAAATCACGAGGAATAAGTCGAGATAGACGGACTCTTCTATGTGCTCAGGCCGCTGCTCATTAGACACTATCATCTTATCTGCTTCTCTTACCTCAAAAACATATCCATCACAAACTGCTCTCCACCAAAACAGACCATGCTATCGTCAGATCTGACCTCAAAGTATTTCTTCCAATGAAAACAACAGGTGTAAGATGAAAAGTGCGACGAAAGAAAGTGCTGTTGTTTCTGCGTTACCTTTTAACCTCACCGGCGAAGCACCGTGGCGTTCTCGTGGTAACTCTTCCTCTTGACGAAGAGCTTCGTCATTGGCCTTTTAAAGCATATTGGAAGGTTGGGAAGATGAACTGAACGTGAACTATGTGGTGTAAGTTCCATACGTATCAAACGTATGCATCAGCATGCTAACGTACAGGCTTAACAGATCTGGCCCGAGTTCTCTCAACATGAGAGGAAACACACTCTGCTACAATCAGTTCAAAACTCAAGTGGGAAACATTCCTTATGTAGAAAACTGCTACCGTCTGTCTGCTCGGGCATGTGTCTTTTTTCTTTTAAGGAAACGGGTAACTGATGAAATAAATAAAAGGCCTTTCCTGCGATTGGCCTTATCATAGAGCAGACATCTCCGACTGTTCTGAACCGTCATTAAGTGCAGAGACATTACAACCTGATGTATAAAATAAAGGTTATGAGAGCTATCAGGATGGTGACGTCACAAGTTTATCGCTGAAAACAGCCCAGCAACAATGAGGGAACAGCCTCTGGTGAGGAGATTGCAACACAAGTATTTTGCATTCAGGGACGTCAACCTGTCTACTGGAAAGTAGAAGATGGATGAAAGAGGAGACAGAGACTGAGTAACTGGAAGCCCCACAGGCATCTGCCACTCAACCGATGCAGATCCATTTTGATTTGTTTTTAACTCTTTAATACTTGATTGTATTATCTGGGCCGTTGATAAAAAATAAGTCACTGTTTATTTTCAGCCGAGAGCAACGGAGTGTCAGTCAAGATATGCTAAAAGGCTCTCTGTGCTTCTGGCGCAGACAAGCAGATGCAGAGCAGATTATGCTTTATTAGCTGTTCATGGAGACTTAATTGTGCAGATCAAAGTTAACAGTGTTGCATCGGCGCGAGGCGGAGCAGATTTCATTAGGCTGAGAAATATCAGTGCAATAATAGTGTCATCTGCACACAGCGAGTTCACAACTCAGAGTGTCTTCATAATATACTTGCTGGGATAATTTGGAGGAGGAAATGCAGCCATTTGAATGGCAGAATGTATTAAGAATGTTCCAGAATTCCCAAAAAATAAATAGTTTACAATGCAGAAGTGATCTGTAAATGACAAATACGATTCAACTTGGCACGATGGCTGCATTCAAATAAGCTGCTCTCTCCAGCAAGAAAACCATCTTATGTGATATCAGATGACTCAAATGGAAAACCTTTTGTGAATGCAGCCAAGTTACAACGTTGTTGTTATATGTAGCTGTACGTATTAACTGTAATATCACATTATATTGTATGTTATACGGCCAGTGGGGAAAGAAGTGTTCAGATCTTTTAACTAAGTCAAAGTATCAATACTCTGTTTCAAGTAAAAGTCCTGTACTTCAAGTTTTGTTCCAAGCCCACAGTGCAAAGATTACTCTCAGCTTTGCGGTGCATTAGTAAAGTGAAGGCCTGTGTGAGCTAGCACTAGCTGCATTAGCAGTTTCTAAAGCAGGAGAGTTTTCTTGACAGTTTTTTGGGGGGGGAGAGGAGGGGGCGATGTACCCTCCCCCCAAAAAAACTGTAAAGATAAAGAACATTAAGCTGGGTGATGGTTGGTAGTTTTTTAATCTTTGCAATGCAGCCGCTACATTCATGGATCTGTGTATTTAAAGGGCCAGTGTGCAGGATTTGGCGGCATCTAGTGGTGAGGTTGCAGATTGCAACCAAGTGAATCTTCTCTCGTGTGCCAAGCGTGTCGGAGAACTATACCAGATCTCTGCTCTTCACTCACAATGTTATTGCTACTGAATCATTGGCATTATTATGAACATAAGATCCAAGTTGAAATAAACCAGAGGTGTCCTTTAAATAGACCTCTCTCTCATGTGAATGTGTGCGTAGCTGGTGCTCAGCATTTTGATTTAGTTTTAACAGTCTTACCTCAGACCCACATGCCCTTTTCTTTGCCAGTCAGATAGACGTCCTCTCTGCAGAGAGCGTGCTCTTAAATTACACATGCTGCAGGGTTGGATTCCCTCTGGAAGAGAACACACTTTCTTGTGAAACAGATGAAGGAAAAGCTGAATATTTTGTCTTTTATTCATTTTTTTGTTCCGTTACATACATTAAAAACTCTCTTTTCTTGAGAGGATTATTCAGAAATGATAAATGATCAGAACAGATGAAGACAACAGCAGTGAAATCAGAGGACTGTCTCTACTTCATGTCCCAGCATCCCCAGCTGTGGCTGCCAGGTAACCGTGTGATTGACAGGCCACATGAGCCCCTCACAGGAGGTGTGGCAGACTGCCGCTGTTGCCGTGGCGCTGACCCTACACGACCCCCGCTGTAACTGGCCGGTCTCAGATGGCCGACTCATTTTTTATGTCTTATCTGAGCGACGACGTCCTCTCTGGCCGCCTAAAAACCTCACGCACACACATATCGGTTTACTCACATGGCACTCACGTAAAAAAGTCAGCTCAGCGCGGCTGACAGCTCTTCTGGCCCACGCTGGCAGATAAGCAGAGGAGGTAGGGGTTAATGACTGGGAGGCATCAGGCGGCAACCTCCGGTTCTGAAATGTGAAGCCAATACGGAAGTGTCTTAAAGCTGCATTCTCTCTAGTGTCCACCAGGGGGCGACTCCTCTGGGTGTATAGATGTCTATGAGAAAATGACTCTACTTCTCTCTTGATTTATTACCTCAGTAAACATTGTAAACATGAGTTTATGGTCTCAATCTCTAGTTTCAAGTCTTCTTCAATACAGCATGATGTTCATTTAGTACATTATGGTCCATTTAGAGTCACAGAGACCATAAAGCAGGGGATGCTTTAGGGCGGGGCTACACAGTGATTGACAGGTCTCTACCAGAGACATATACGGAGTCTCTACGTCACTCCTCCTCAGTCCACATATTGTCACGGTTTCAAAAAGCCAAGATGAAGACAGAGGTAATCCAAGATGGCGACGGCCAAAATGCCAAACTCCAGGCTTCAAAACGTCAGTCAATAAATCAACGGGTGACATCACTTACAATTTACTGTAAACTACTGTCGTCAACAACGGGAAACACAACTTTTGTGTATCTGTGGACATAAAATCTGGGTCTAAATCCGTTTCAACCTTTGAAAATCGACACATATTTTAGCTAACTACAAGAAACAAAATAAGTTCCCCAAAGTAAGGAGCTCATTTAAGGCAAATTAAAAAGACTTTTGTGGTTTGACTTTTGGTTTTAGAGCTCATGTTTTCATTTGGATTTCAGTCTTCAAAGTTCAATAAAGGGGATTTTTGGATATTGAACTGGTAGTGAGGTGAGGAAACAATGTGAGGCTCCTAATATAGATCTACAGATCTAACCTTCATCCTACACCTGCGCCTGTGTTAAACTTCATCGACACACATCAGACGCTGCAGCAGGTGATTCTGTTGTAGACGTGCAACAAGTGCGTGAGACAACGAGGCTGAAAGAGACGGCTGCATGAGAAAGAAGGGTGCAGACCGAGGGGATAATAGTGTTGTGTCACTCTGCGGTTTGGGGAGAGAGAAAGATGAAATGGGCTTTTAGACGTGGAGGAAACTGAAGGAATCAAACACTTCCTGGCTTTAAAGTGGAAACAGCGGAGACTTCCTCCCTCATATGCAGGTAGAGGAGGCTCCATCAGGGAGGAACAAAGACGCCGAGTCTAAACACCAAGCTTCACGCCCGTCACCATCTCGGCCTCGGGAGGACTTGTGTGTGCGAGTGTCTACGTATGTGTGTGTTCGGTGTGTGCGTGAGCCTCTCTTGGGGTTGGTAACACACACCGTGCCGGTGCCGTTTGGGGTGTGTGTTGGGGGGGGGCAATTTCTGTGGAGCTCATTCCACAACCGGTCACAGGGGTTAAGTGCCGCAGTCATACACACACATGCAGACACACACACACACACACACACACACACATATGAACACTGGAGCCATTGAGTCGAATGTACAGAGTAGACGCCACCGGAGGGGGGTCCCTCACACACACACACACACACACACACATACACACACACGCATACAAGTAGCAGAAAGGAGCGTGTGACCACACAGGCTGCAGGAGCTTTATGACCAACACGCCTTCATTTTCATGTAATTCTGAGCTATTGTGGAAACTGTACTGAGGTCATAACAACAGCAGGAAGCTCTTTGGAGACAGGTGGACCTAGTTACATAATAAAAAACAAATCTCGCCTAACGTGAGTGGTGTCTCGGTGTGCAGGAATGTCAGAGACATGAAGGCAAATGCGTGGCTAAATACGACTACATATAAGTGAGAAAATACCTTTTTTTGGAGGGGTGAACTGGCCCTTTAACTTGTTTAATATACCACCAGGTAACTTAGACCAGGCTATTTTTGATTTTCAGGTTCAGTCTATCGACATTTTTGGAGTTCCCAATAGCTGATTGTGGCATGATTAAAAACTGTGTGTCCTGTGGGGCTCTGGAAGATTCGTTTACATGTCAGACATGGACAAGGACGAAACTGGGCCAGTGAATTGGTTTACGTTAACCTCTTAAAGGTACAGTATGTGGCATTTAGGGGATCTTTTGGCAAAAATGGAATATGACATTATCAAGTGTGTTTTCTTGTGTATAATCACCTAAGCGGGTCCTCTTCAAGGAGCTGGCCGCCATGTTTGCTTAGATGTTACCAAATCCTACAAACTAGACCTTTAACAGTTGACACTCAAATATTTTAGTTTCACCTCTTAAGCAGCATTAAACTTAATACAACTTAAAGGAATACTTCACCGTCAAAATGACCGTTTGTGTATCAATTACTCACAGAACAGTTGGAAGCATCTAGTGATGTCTCGCTGGTGGAACGTTACACGCTAGGTTTCTCCACCAAATACATGTATATAGAGTATGTGGCCACTAAATATTGGGCCACTTGCTAATGTATTCTACCTACTCAATAAAAGTCACTTTGTTTAGGTTGCATTCGCCATCTTTGTTGGTTAATGCCCTCGCATAGCTTGACAAGCTATTGCACTCCTGTTTGCCAAACTGTGTGCTCGCGCTTACATACGTCGTCATTGTTTACAAAGTGCTAAAAGGCTCTCTGCTGTAACACACACACAAACTGTAGATTATTTAGAGTTTGAGAGCAGATAGACGGACGTATCAAAGTGTTGCATTCTGACGCCATACTATTACAGACCTACAGACGGTTGCATTGTGGATCACAGAGCTCCGGTGGAAGCTGGTGTGGTACTGTAGCTTGGCTGGGCTGCAGAGCATCTGTCTTTGTGTCTTTGTGTCTGGGGTAAACCCCTGCTGCTGCCGAGCTTTTGTCTCTTCCTGATCGGCTCTAATGCTGCAGCACTAATTGTTTAACACAGAAACACGTCTTTTCTCCCTTTAATGTTTTTGTTTTTATTGTCGTCGATGCATTTATTACAAAACCTTTGTGGATTTTGAACACACGCCTCCCTCCCTCCTTCCCCTCCCTCCTTCCTCCTCATCATCCTCTCTCTCTCTCTCTCTCTCTCTCTCTCTCTCTCTCTCTCTCTCTCTCAAATGCTCGCCCTGAGAAAGAGAGGAGAGAAAAAAAAGAAAATGTGAACATCAGCAGAAAAAGGGATGTCTGGCAAGTTGCATCATTTTCAGAAACAAACAGTGTGAAACCGTGTTAGCCAGCCTATTAGCATATATACATAAAGACCGTGTGTGCGTGCCCGTCTCCTAAATAAAAGGAAAACACAAAAAGAGGCGAGCGTTACTCTCCGCTACCCGTGACGGACGTTTCTCAAAGAGATAGCACTCTGGGTAAACATGTGATCGCCACAGATCCAATCAGCTCAAACAAAGGGGATAAGCAATGGAGCCGGGTGAATTTGATCATGTGTGTGTGTGTCTGTGTGTGCACTGTAATGTAGGTGTGCATCTGTACTATAATGTGCCGTGTTGTCGGTAGTAAAAGTGCAGAAGAAAAAAAAGGGAGAAAGAGGGAGCCAGGCGCCGCTGTTATCATTTGCATCATAATGGTAAACTGATATGAATAGTGCTGCGTCGATGCTAAGCTCTTAACGTGCATGGAAATTGCTTACCTTCAAGAAATGTGTCGCCACGTTCGCGCTTATGTGCGAGTATTGTTTGGTGGTTTCATCATACTTTTTCTCTCACCTCGCAGAGGTATCGTAGGAGTGATTTAGAGACCGCTGGTGAAGACGCGGCCGCCTCCTGAAATAGGTAACATGAATATAAAAAGAGGGAAATTTGGGTGAATCAACTTTTCATTCTGGGTTTGTTTTGTTTCCATCTAGTTTGAAATAAACTGTCAAACTTTGAGCTGAGGAGAGGAAGACATGCACAGAGGCTGGCAGATGCCTAGATACAGAATAGAGAGTTAATTGCAAGTTAAGTGCTGACAGATCTGGGAACTCATCGCTACAAAAGGAGTCCAAAGGGGAGAGAAACACGATCAGTCATAGTCATACTTATGAAGAAAAAACTTGCGTGGGACATGATTACAGAACTTTCATGGCAGTCCATCCAACAAATAGAGATGTTTCAGTCTGGACAACAGCACTGGGCGACCAACAGGCCAACAGCTGCCATCGTCACACTGCTGTAGCGTGGCTAAAAACTGTACATACGGCACCAAAGGCCGGAGGAACAGGACTTTTTAGCGGCCCAGGAGCTCAGTTTTCTTAACCCTAAAACGCCAAAGCAGCTTGACGGATTGTCCTCTTTGCTGCGGATTGAGCGGTGTCAAGATGATCCCTAAAGTATGAGGACAAGCATTCTCCGGTTGGTGCTCATGATGAAAAACAATGACCACAGTAGTGACGTTTCTGAATTACGTTGAGTTCCGTTACAAAAACGTCGACGTTGACCTCTCGTTTCACACGGGGCACGAACCGCGGTCTCCGGGCTGAAAGATCGTGGTTTGTTGGACCGATCCTCCTACTCTCCCCTCCGCTCGGTTGTGTGTGATTTAACGGTCTTTATACGTCCTCGTTAATGATCAACTGGATCTCACACGGAAAAATGTATTATATTACTGCACATTATTTTTAGTAGGTAAAGCTACGGATGCTGGATGAGACCAGCCTGCGGTGGTTAGACTGGTGATAAGAGCGTCTTTTTGATGAAACGTTGTGATGAAGCACTCCCCAGTGCCATGATCATAACCGGTAGAAATGATACCCTAAACCTAAAACAAATTCAAATTTATGTTGTTGTTGTTGTTTTTTATCTCTGTGTTTCAAATTCGTCTTTTTTAACTGTTTTAATGACTTTTAAAAGTTTCTTATTTAATATTATCATTCAAAAGGCATAAAAAAAACATTAGAGGACACATCCAAAGACACAGAGTATTTAACAACGGGATCACCCCCCCCTCTTCTCCTTTCCCATCCAACCCCCACATCCTCCTTCCCTACAGTACCCACCTCTGCCTCCTCCCTCCATCATCTCCCCAGGAGGCTACAGAGGCCCTGTACTTCCCAGATAAGACCTTCTCAGAGGGACAAAGGCGGAGGGGGGGTGTTGGTGGTGGTGTAGGAGGAGGGGGGGGGGGGCTTCAGGGTCACCTCAACAGCGCGCTCCTGATAGCGCTATCAGCTTATGCTAATCACCAGCTAAGTGTTTCAGGACGAGAGGGCGCTATCCTAAAACATGCGCCTCCTACTTAACCTGCACCGTATCGCGATGAGCCCCGGCTCATTCAAACCGTCACCGCTCTTTATTTAACAGAGTGACGAGACACCGAGAGATTAATTGATTAATCGTGTCACAAATTGATGTTAAGCGCCATCGCAGATACAGACACCCCTCCTTCTCTCTCTTTTTTTTTTTTGACCAACTTGGCTTTTTGAGGGTATTGTTCTGCCAATAATGGCGAGGATGGGGAGGGGGTGTCGGAGCCGCTTTGGATGTCTTGACTGGATGGCGGGAATACAGAGCGGGCGTGTAATGTAATGTAAGGCGCCATTGTTAGCCGGGCTTACTGTACATGACAGGTGAAAGATAAAGAAGTGTGCGGGCCACGCTTCCCCTCAACCTATATTTCAAGATGAAAAACGTGGCTGATAAACGCACCTCAGGAACAGAAGACTCGGATAAAAGTCCCAGTGAAAGTTGAATGGGAGACTTTGGTGTCTCAGTGAAGCATTTACCTGCCGCCCGAAGAGAAGGATGAGACCTTTCTGCTCAATCAGTTCACTGCATTCATCTCAAATCTTTCCGTCAAAACCTGCTCTGCCTCTCCTCGACCTTTTCATAACTCTGATTTATGCTCATCTAACTCTCCGTCTCTCACTGATGTTTTTGTAAAACTTCATTCAACTGTTACTTCATAACTTTATCTGCCAGGTGTGTAGGTAGTGTCCTTCAATAATACACTGTAAAAATACTCTGTTACAAGTCAAAATCTAAATAAAATAAAGTATGAGCATCAAAATATACTTTAAGTACCAAAAGTAAAAGTACTCATTATGCAAATTGATGATACAAATTTTTGAGACTTGACTCTGAATTTTGTCTTTCATCATCCTGTCTCATCTTGATTGTGGCAGCTGGACAGTAGGACGCTCTGTTCAAGACTTCTGTGAGTGAACTAACCCAAAGTCGGGAGGACAACAGTAGGATTTAGTAAAGTGAGGTGGACATGATCCCGCCTCGTCCCTCGGTGGAAATCACCACCCTCGCCGTCTCCTCGACGGCCAGCTTCCCCGCTAAACTCTGAAAAGGAAGTTTGGTGCTGCGCCATATCTTCTCCTCCCTCCCCTTGTCCATCCGTGTGTTTTCTCCTCCTTCCCTCAGTCTCTACTCCTGTTTAGATAGAGGAGCTTTGGGGAACCCGGGGGACAGGAGGTGAGGTCCACAGATAGAGGGCCCCATTGTGGTCCAACGGGAAATGCATTGTAGCTGGATTTGTCCAGTTTTATGTAAAAGCAATACTCTTTTCACCTGAACTAATACAAGCTGTGGCGTAAGCCCCTTACTGCCATGTGCTGCATTTTTCCCCTAATCTCTCTGGATTCAGCAGCGTCCCCACATACCTCAGGGCACTCACTGATAAAGCCTTAACTCTATACGACTCTCCCTCTCTCTCTCTCTCTACACTCACCCAGCCTCCTTTGCGGTCTCTCGCCCGTCTGCCTCTTTCCCCTTCCTCCTCTTTCCTCTTTCCCAGGACACCGATGAAGCAGCCTAGCAAAAAATTAAAGTGATCAAGAGATTCAGAGGAACGAGGAGAAAATCACTTTGTGAATTCCATCTCGGAGAGGAGACGAGAAATGTCGAGGGAGAGGAGGAAGGATTTCTGAACTGGGAGTAAATCAACTTCAGCATCGTCTGCTATTATGGGGATGAACACACACATGTTCGGCTACACGCAGCTGATTGATTTCCAGGTTGAGTGTCCCGAATCTGCTTCCAACTGTATTAATTGCCAAGTTTCTACTTTTATACGTCTCTATACACCTTAAATTAACACAAATACTACAAGGCACAATGAAAATAACAACAAATCTGTACTTCATAAAACAAAATCGATGCTTTGTCATTCACCTGCCACCTCTATCGTTAAGCTTTGATTACATTAGGTAATTAAAACTACTGGGTTAGGGTTCAGGAAACATCGTGGTCGTGATTAAAAGAAACCAGCGTTGACTGTAAGTAGGAATCGGGATGTGAACCAAGGTTTCCTTTGTCAAAGTCGGGTACTTTGAGCCCTTTCTGATCTGCAAACTCGATGGTTAAGTTCAGCCAACTAAAACTACTTAGTTATGTTTAGGGAAAGAAAGATCATGGCTTCAAGAAACAAATCATGTTGCAAACCAACTGCCGCTTCTCGGGTCAAAGTGACGCTTTGTACAACCAACCACCCACCTTTGCTCCTGAGAGCACGCACTCATAATTCAATGATGATGTAGATTAGAGTGAGGAAGCAGCTGACTTTAAAGTTGTGAGATTTTTGTTTGAGGATCGGCACGGAGGCCGCTGTTTGTTCCCCGTGTGAAACGAGAAGTCAATGTTGACATTATTGTCGCGTGACTTGCATATTGTAGTAACAGCACTTCTGTTTCCTCGACCTAACCAAGTAGTTTTGTTGCGGAAACCAACTTTTTGTAAGAAACCATATGAACCGTTGAATGAGGATACGCTGAACAGAAGGTTCGCAGTTCCTCGGGATCAGAGCCCTGCTGCTGGGTCTAACATTGGCTGAATTTGAGTCTCAAATGAAGGTCTGTTTCCAGAGCTACCGACCTCTCTCCTCCCAGTGAAAGGGAGAGAACACAGAAGTATTTATATTTATTATTCTCCCGCACGTCCTCTGAAGGTCTCCGTAGATTGGTACCTACCAGATTGGTTCATTATAGTGCAATATATTGTTGTCTGCATGAAACCGAACTTTTAGTGTTAAACCATCCTGTGGTGCATCCCTCATGAGATTATAAGACACCTTGTTTACAGTACAACAGTTCCCCTCGTGCTAAGCAACAGCCTACAGCTGTGCTAATCTCACACGAGACGAAACTGAATGAACAAATGAGGGAAAATCATGAAATATAAATTATGCAAAATGTACTGATACAAAGCTGTCCTTTTACATTTCCATGCTGTCTATAATTAGCATGCAAACGTGTGCTTTTTTAAAAGACACAATTTCTAAGATTTGTATTTGAATACAGTATATTTCAAATTGTGATATGTTTTTATTCCTCTTAAATATTCTACATTTCTACTACTTCATTGCCAACAGCTTTTGTGTAACAACTACTGTCTGAGGAAAAGCTCAAGAGCTCAAGATGTAAAAATAATAAAGGACAGATGGCATTTTTATTACAAGCCTAATCCAGCATTTAAGCTGCTCTAATATCTCTCAGACGTATTTTTGCCCGTTCTTTTTAGATTCCCCTCAGATTTAAAAGTTCCGCTGAGGTGTCTCCATCTCAGCTGTGTGCACAGGTAGGAAGGCGCCTTTCTCCCATCAGCCACGATTTGTCAAAACAATTTGAGATCCTGCAGAAGCTACTGTAGGTCCTCCTCTTGAGCAACCGAAGGCACGCAGCGCTGACAGAATCTTTATTCAAATGAAGATCCTGTCAAGAGAGATTAACTGTTTCACGAGCCCACACAGGGATCTCCTTGCCAAAAACTGCAGATATTATACCACTGACTGGTGCTTTAGCATCACTCCATGTCCTCGGAGGTCTTCCTCCCTTCCCTGCTCTTGAGCATGACTTTTAAAAGTGTTACTTTCTCTTGTATTTTTTTTTTTATCGTCTCCTAATCTACCTCAGGCTTGTCTCACCGTTGCATGTTTCTTGAGTTTACTGCACAGCTGTGAATTTTTTCTTCTCTTGAGTTTAAGCACCAGAATGCAAAAATCTTCCTTTTCCTTCACCTTGTCCTTGCTTTGGTTCCTTCTCTTCCTCCTCTCTGCCGCTGTGGTTTTATCTCGTCCTTGTGCTCGTCCTCTCCTCCTCCTCCTCCTCCTCCTTATAGTAAAGGCTCGAGTGTCCTTTGAAGACATTTTTGTTCTCAGTTTCCTTCTTTGCCGTTTCAGGTTGAACAGCAGGTTTGGGCACCAGACACACACACCAAACAGGCGGAAATATTGTGAGAAGACGCTGAATGTCTTAAGTTTAAAAGCCACTTTTTGCAAAAACTAGAATATTGTGTTGAATCAAGACAAACCGCCTCGTATCTCTTGACGCTTAAAGGGTATCACTTCAGACATCTCACAGTCTGTGAGGTTGTAATTTGGATTTGCAAAGTATTTACATCACATTTCAAGGTAAATTCGTCAATAGTTATTGTCATTACATTTATGTTTTTGATATTTCCAAATGTTGGCTAGTTTAGGACGGATACTAATACTAAATATGAGACTGGAGCTTCCTTTGTTAAAGTAGTGGCACATAAACCATGAGTGTAAACAAACTCATTGTCAAAACAATATATACGAGTCCAGCACATACGTAGACTGTATTTATAAGTGGACGTAATCAGCGCAGTGTCACTCATTGGTTTGTGAACTGCCGTTTTAAAGCCTTGAGTTCAGCATTTTGTCGCTTTTTGGAGCCAGAAGTGAAACGAGAGGCTCGAGCGCAAGTACAATCCAACACTGAATGAGACATTTTTTAGGCAACCAAAATAATTCAATTAACTTTCATGAACTGAAAGCACACTGTGAAAGGGTTAAAGTTGAAAGACGATAACATAGACAACTCCAATACCTGAAAACTCTGGCAGCGACCTGTCAATCGCAAGATAGCTCCGCCCTAAAGCATACCCTGCTTTTTGGTCTATTTGACTCTAAACAGACCATAATTATCTAAAGGAACATCGAGCTGTATCACAATGTTTACTGAGCTACTAAATCAAGAGAGAAGTAGAGTCATTTTCTCACAGACTTCTACACAACCAGAGGAGTCGCCCCCTGGTGGACATTAGAGAGAATGCAGCTTTAACACATGAAGCTTTGGCTTCATTTTCGAGAACCGGAAGTTGCCGCCTGGCATGTACTGAGCACGAGATACAAACAAAGCGGAGACCAGAACCCCACATAGCGCCACTAGTATCGGTACCTGATGACGTACATGCAATGACACGGTGTAGAGGCTGGTACCTGATGACGTACATGCAATGACACGGTGTAGAGGCTGGTAGCGGCTTAACATTATTCAAATGTCTCAAATTTAATTCAGTGACGATTTCTTGATGTTTAAACACGTGAAGGAAGAAACTGTGGGTGGGAAGCTCCAGCTGTGGGTGGTGTGTGTGTGTGTGTGTGTGTGTAGGTGGGAAGCTGTGCACCAACATATCACTGCTCTCCATCAGAAAATCTCTATCAGCAGATAAAACAAGGCGGAACAACACCTTGGACAAGATACGCCGACACTAATCTCCAACACTTATCAACGTTTCCCTGCTAATATCTCCTCCTCTAGTTTTCCCTCCTTCACCCCCTCTCCCCCACTTCCTCCCTCACGGAGTCCCCACCCACCCGACCCCGTGCCTGATCACACACACACACACACACACACACACTGCCCGACTCCTCTCCCACCACGCCATTGTGAGGCACCGGCCGCCCAGGCAATGTGCTTTGGTGTGATACTGAGAGAGGGCAATTCAGCTCCTCATAAAGACCAGGCTATAATCTCCTCCCTGCGACAGGTCCACCTACCCCACCCACGCACTCGCGCACACCTTCCACGTACACACAGCCTCGCCGCGTCCTCGCCACGCCGCACCATAACACACATACACGGTGACAACTTAAAGCCGCACCCAGAATGACACGCACCATTATAAATAGTCTAATCTATATGGTAATAGTGTTGTATTCTACAAGCAGAGAATGGGGATAAGATAACATTGTGACTTCGGGGTTTGTACTGCCTTCTATGGTAATTGTTATCAAAGGTTATTTGGGATGACATCGGCGGCTCCTTGTGATTGGCTGGGCCCTGTTATTTACGATATGAATTATGATAACCATGATGTCTCTCTGCTCCTCTCCGTCGCCGCTGCCTCGCCGGCCGCCAGATACAATAAATTGCTATCGTTAATCACGGCGCTTTGTTCTGCCATGATTACCCCTCCACCGCAATAAGAGTTTTATTTAAGGGAGAATATGGATTTGTCATCCTTCTGGCGGCAAAATGAAACCGACAATATTTTACGTCCTGACATTTAATTTGTAAAAGCGGACGCAGGCTGCATTTGCATTTTATGACACCCTCTCCCTCTCGCACTGATCCATCCCTCTTCCCTCCTCCTCGATGTCTTCCTCTCCTTTTATACGCAGAGTGGAGGTGACATTTGTGCATCGGGTTGGGGCTGGAACGAGAGCAGAGGAAAGGGAAAAAGGCGAGGCGATGAATGCTTTTGAATGTCGGCCAGAGTTTGCGTGTTTTTATTTTGCATGCTGTTATTTTGCTCGAACACGTCGCCTGGCCAACGAAATGAACTAAAAATAGTTTCAGTCAGGCAAATCAGTGTTGTGTATTTTACATAACACTGTACTGCAAAAGGATTATCTTATCTCAGCAGTATCAATAACCCTTTTCAAGATGATAGCCTTGATTGTCTGTTTGTCGGTTAATATGTAAGATACTGCCTGATGTGGAAGATACTGTGATCTGTTGTTTGGCACAGAATAGGAGGAGGAGGAGGCAGCTTTTCTTCAAGTGCAAACTAAAGCTTTTAGAGATCTGTTGGCAGCTGAGGGGGAAATTAACCTCCAACAGGTTTATTGGCTCGATTTTTAAATCCTAATATGTTGTTTTCATGGTTTTGAGCATAACTGCTGTGAGGTAAAAGCCCCGCACATGGTCTTAGTGGAGGTCTGCGCTCTCAAACAGAAATTCACAACAGACATATTGAGCAATCCCTTTTCCAAATACTCCCAAGTGTGATAAACTGGGGGTTTGTTTACAAATCATCCGACCCGCTCATGAAAAGATGTCCAAAAGAAGTAATGTGCATCTCGTTCCTGAAGTCCAAATCATAAATTTGACACCGTCCGTCCTGATGAAGATAAAGAAAACATGCCGCGGCAGAAGAATAACTGGGAGAAAGCGCAGGAAGTTTACCAGAGGAGGGATCCCTCAGTCGGGTCAGACAGACGTGTACACCAGCAGATTTATATTATATTGCAGAATTATAATGAGGAGAATCAATACTATTAATCAAGTATTAAGTGCAAAGAGTTTGGGGTAAAAATGCAGAAGCACCTGAAGTAAAGATTGTACATCAGAGTAATTCCGCCTTCAATTTTTAAATCCAGTTCCCATCAGGCTGCTGTGAGAGTGCTTAAAGTGGCATGTTTAAGAGCAGTAAAGAGAAGAGAACAGAGAGAAATGTAAAAATCTATGAGCTTCAACATCTTAAGAAATGTCTTTGTTTGTCACGACTCGTGAACTCAAGAGCTGCTGCTCAATTCCCCCTCAAGTTCTGAATTCTACATTAGTGGGTCATTCAAACGGACGCGTTAAACACGACCTTCCTTGAAGGCATCGCACCACAACGTTGTTAAAAAACCCCTGAATTGTCCTTTAAATATCAACAATGCCTCAATGCTCATGAAGAGGGTCTTAATAAACAGATGTACTGCTGTTTACCATCGCACTGCTGCAGGGATCCATATTTAAACAGTCTACACACACACACACACACACACACACTGTGAGGGCTCTCTGGGAGATAACCGTAGTGAAGTCGAGCTATTTCCTTTTCCTGTTTGTGTGGTGCCAGGCGAGCCACCCTGCTGCCACCGAGGAATGTTGATAATGCTGGCCCTGGGCTCTACTACACACACACACACACACACACACACACAGAAACACTAACAGACGACGCCCATGTTATTCCACCAACGGCAAAAACTTAATACATGTAAACATGACGGGGAATAAACTCCTTGAAAAAAACAAAAAATACAGCTCCAGAGGAGACTAGACTTTGAATGACTTTGACCCAGCGTTGCCTCAGCTGCTTTGAATACACACACACACACACACACACACACACACACACACAATAGCGTCCCTCTCTTTCTCTCAGCTCCACCTTCCTCTCACTTTCCTGACCTTCCAGTCCAGGGTGGATGGAAAGAGACAGCGAGCCCACTGGAACCTTGGGCTGAGTTATGCAGGAGTAAGCTTTGAATAATTGTCCCGCAATATGAGTGTCTCTGATTAATTGCCTGAGATAAGGTCTGCTTTCCTCCCCACTCCTCCCATCTGTCCTCCCCCCCCCCTTCCTCTTCTTCCCCTCCATCCCTCCCCAGCTCCAGCTCCCAGGCCTGCTGCCTGAGCTCCCATAATCAGCCCGGACTACTGAGAGAGAGAAACTATTTAACTGACCCTGTCATCTTGGAGCACGATGATGGCTGTCCTAATTACTCAACAATAACAAAGGCCCTCATTTAGCTCTGACGGCTGCCTGCAATCAGCAGTTCTATGAATAACTTAACAAATAGGAATGAGGGAGAAAAAACGTATTTACAGGCACATTAATTCAAGGCCAAAAGACAATACGTGTCACCTCCAGCTAACTCGGGATTCAGGTGACAATTAGTAGGTGTGTGCATGCGTGTGTGTGTGTGTGTGTGGGGGGGGGGGGGGCATGTTTGTGTGCATGTAAAGCCTTTTGCACATGCATGCGAGTTAGAGTTTGACTAATCAAACATAATTATTAGTCTAATAAAAGACGTAATAAATAAATAAATGTGTGTCACAAAAGGATTTGTGAGAATTTCAGGATTTAGCAGAAGAATTGCGATAATTGTGGCTTGAAAAGAGATGATTTTTTTGAAATCCAGCGTCCCGTAAGTTGGATATTAGGTCGACAAATGCGGGTTGTCATGTCATTTTCAATATATGCTTCAAACACACGACAAAAAGTAGGAATACCACCATTAAAATTAAAGTGCTGCGTGATGCAGTTTTTGCAGAAGTTGTGTCCAAGTGGTAACGTGACTGGATCGTTGAACACATCCAGGCAGACAGACGACATCCGCCATGTTGACGCCCTGGAGCCAAAACAGAAACTGTGACTCAACATCGTGTCAGGACACAACTATTCTATTGTGATCTAGCAAAATCGAGTTGTAGTATCTTTAAATGTGACTCAAAGTGGTAGTATCAGGAGACCGATTGACGTAACCGGTGGTGGCGGACGTATTCAACACAGCCTCCCTCTTTCCTTCCATCTGTCCCCTTCTTGAAAACGTCGCCATTGCGGTATTTGTGATAACTAAAAACCTAAAAAAGTTTTTCAGAATGTTTGGAAATAGGTGTGTTTTTCCTTCCGACCAGAAATGTGTGCTTTTCTTTTGGGCATGCATCTTTGCAACGTGTTAGCTAGTTGGTTTGTGTACAACAACAGAGTATTTCTACACTGTAGTATTAGTACTTTTATTTAAGTAAAAGATCAGAGTACTTCTTCCATCCACTGGTTCTACAAAAACCTTGCAAGTGTCTTGATATAAAATGAATCAGTGTCAAAATAGTGATCACTGGAGTATTGATCTGCTCATCCCATTTTCTCTTTGCAGACTCCTCTTAGGTATTTTTGATTGTATGCATTATATCCATCGTATCAGAGGAGGAAGACACTGACCAGTCCAGACAAGACTTTTTAATACAAAGAAAAATATCAGCCGTACAGACGTACTGGTCTGAGCTCAGTCGGTGTGTTTGATTGTGTGTCTGCATGTTTCAGAAGGCGAGGAAACCATCCGCCGCCAAAGTATCAGCTTCTGTAACCGCAGATAGCAACCTGGACTTTGTTGAGCAGACTATTTACATATCAAACGCCCTCCCCGTCTGTTGTCGCGCCCCGAAGACACAGACAGAAAAGAAGGGCATTTCCTCCAGGGAAATATAAATAAACTAAACAAGGGAGTGAAAAGAGTTATAATGGAGGCGGGCAAACTGTGTGGAGCTCCGTTTACTGATAAACACACCGGGCCTTTGTAGTGTTACAATAAACTGGCAGAACTGGCAACAAACGCACAAACACAGACGGGGCAGTGAGGACAAGGAAAGTTTTGACTGGAATTTCAGAGGGTTTTGAGGGAGAAAAGATAGAGAGAGGGGGGGGGGGGGAGAAAGAGGGTAAGCGAAAGCCGAGCGTACACTTGACACTCAGCTAATGGTAAATCCTCAGCTTTATACTGTAATTTACTGCAGAGCCTTCAGGCCAAACTGCCTTTGAAGTGCTCCGAAATGTCAAATCAATTATTACTTAAATGAAAAAAAAAAGAATTCAATTTACGCGTTTCATGATAATCGGTAACATTTCATGATAGAAAAAAAGAAGAGCAAAGCAATTTGAGACGATTTGAGCCCCGGCTCCAGTTTTCTGTGCAATTCTTTTTTTATTCGTCCTACTCAGATATGCTGATTGGAATATAAAGTTGTTGATGATTGCGCCTTTTCTTCATCTTTCTTGTGTCATAGCGATCGCAGAGTAAGAAAAATCAATTTGGCGGTATAATAGTCTTCATCAATTGGAACCGGGCGACAATGATGTTCTACACCTGTGAGTGTGTGCTTAGCGAGCGGTGTTAGCGGGAGTAGCGTGGAACAATACGCCTGCTTCATGATTCATTACGTCCTAATGTCGCTGCGTGAATTACACACTCCCCACGCTAATGCCTCTGAAGAAATAGGCCAAACCGGCGCGCATGCAGCCGTCCTCCCCACGCTGCTCTTTGTTCACGGACAGGTAAAGCAGCCGAGCCGTGAAGTCGACGACATGCTGCAGTGTTGCCGGTAACGTCTCTATCGGCGAACTGTCGCGCTCGCATGAGCTGCGTGGTCTTCATCTACCCGTAATTGAGACTTTTGATTAGGTCTTTAGTGCAGCCTAGTCTCCCTCCAAGAGCGTCAAATACCGACGCTTGGCCAGTGTTCCTCGGTGGCTTGATACCGACGCAGAAGGCACCCTTTAGCTTCTGAAAGAAACGCACCGGGCTGTCAACGAATGGTGGCGTAACCCAAATCCGTTGACGTATGTGAAGTCCCCGGGTTTTATTCATTTTCCACTGAGAGCAGGAGATCCGGACGCGTGTTTGCATGATGTATACGGCTCAACTTGACGCAAATGAGGTGCGTCTATCACAAGGCAGGGCAACAGAACTCAGATCAAACTGTCAAACTGATCAAATATGGATCTAGATTTGGTCACTGCATTGCTTATTTCTCGCTTTAAATGTTTCCAGAAACATATTTTAATATACTGTAACGTTTAGATGTAAAATCAGAACGTTTGTTATCCGGCCGCCATGTTTAAATCAGCCCAGTCAAAAACCGAGCGCTGCCCATCGGCTGGAGCGGACCGGACCGTTTTTGGGTTCCGTCACGTCTGGCCGGATTTGGTGTATCTCCACCACAACCCATGTAAACCCATCCGCGTTGTCATTAGACGCTCAGAGCAACCGATGTAGCAGTAGCTGTATTAAGATCGAGAAGTCCCCAGTGGTGGTTAGGAGGTGGTGGAATGGTCAGATAAACATAGGGCTTCTACTCAGGAGACCGGGGTTCGCGTCCCGTGTAAAACAAAAAGTTATATTTTACTGACGACGTGATGTCACTTGAAGATAGTGTACTTATTAAGGCCAAATCATATTTTCTGACTCTAACTAAATGGTTTTACTGCCTAAACCTGTGTCACAACATTACCGTTTTACAGCGCTAACTATGTGCAAACTTTCTGCTTTAAAGCGACACCAAAAGTATACCTCTAAAAACCTATTATATCAGGGGGATTATTGTCTCAACCCTCGCAGGAAGGCGACCCCTCAGACAGTGTCAGCGACTCCTGGACTGAGTCCGCTGTAGACTCGATGGAGGGGGCAGGAGGGCAGAACAAGAAGTTGGTAAGGCGGGAGGAAAGAGGAAAAAATGGCAGACAGACACGCTGCCATGCACCCACATCTCTTTCTCTCTCTGTTCCCTCCCTTTGTGTACCGTGTGGAATAACATACCTTTTCTTCCCTCCTCCCCTCCGTCTCTGTAAAGCGATCAGGGCCCCTGATAGCGACGGCGATTACAAAACCACAGGAGCAGCCTCCACACTACTCCACACCAAAACAAAGTGTTTTTCAGCTCCTGTTTTTTTTTCAGGGGCCTGGCGCCACCCGGAGTACCGTAAACAGTAAACACGGGACCAACGCCGGGGCACCAGGGTGGCGTTCACTCATCATGGCGGGTACAGTGAGTCATTGTGAGCAATCGCTGGTGCATTCAGAAGCAGAGCGTGCAGGGCTGAGTGACGGCTATAAGTCTGGCTACTTCCTGTGATCTGCTCATCAACTGAACACACACACGGGCTCGCTGCGCAAATTTAGGCTTTTCCATCTATTATCGACTTCACCTCTCTTTGTCTGAGGTCTTTATAAAGACTTCCCCCCCTCCCCCCAAAATAAAAGCTGTGTCTGCTACCTTTTGCTGTGTTAAAAAGCGTCCTTTCAATCGGCGCGGCCTCCCTATCTTTACATCTTCCGTGGCCGGCTCGCAGCCCCGACTTGCGTCGAAGCAGTTCTGCTAAACGGTGAACTCGTAGCAAATTGACTATTACTTCAAAGTGGCCTGTGATTATGTCCCTGAGTGATTAGGGGGGCGGGAGGGGGCTGTTAAGAGGGAGCCACTTGAGCATTGCCAGTGAACCGGTGAAGGAATGCCGGCTCGGTGCCGACCGGCGAGGGGAAAGCGCCGCCGGAGACGCTCAAATCCCACAAAGGCAACGGCCGTGCAGAAAAGACGTAAACCGGAAAAAGTTTAGTTATAAAGAAGCTGCACTAAGTTAATGAAATATGCCAAAGAGATGAAATGAAAGATTTTGACATATTATAAAAGAAATGAAAAAAGAACCTACCTAGCAATAAGTCAAACGTTATGATGTGTAGACGCTCACGCACACACTTAACGCAGGGTGCACTCAGGGCAGCAAAATCATTAGCTAAGCACATCAGGGGACAAGACCTCCAAACACTTCCATTACATTCCAATTGTTACCAGATTTTCCAACTTTTCAGCACCAAACTGTTCTTGTTTGCCCTTTTCCCCCTTCATCTCCACATCAAACAGACAATAGAGACAAGAGGGGGAGGAGGGGGGGGATGAAAGAAGGAGAGAGAGAGAGAGAGAGACCCGGGGAGCGAGGCCCCGAACGCCCGTTTTAATGGGAATAATAAGCTTCTATCTCAGGCAATTAAGTCTGCATTCGATACTTATCTCAGAGCAGAGGTCCACTGTGCCATCTAAAGAAAATGTTTGCGTTTGAAAAACTCCATCACATAAACAAGATAAGGGGGAGAACACGTATGCGTGCCGCCTATCGCGTCCAACCTCGGCTTTGTTCTTGGAGGGATAAGTGACTCTGAAGCAGGTTTTTCTGAGCCACATGCTGCTGGTTCACAGAAACAGAATACAACCAGGTGGGAAGTTCAGGGTAAATCATCGTAGCCGATAATGCCGCAAACATCTTTAGACAATTGCTCGAGTTTTGTGCTAAATTTGTCCACCGACAATAGAAAACTTGATTGTAAAAGTTGTCTTGACTTCTGGGTTAAAATGTGCTAAATATCCAAGTTCCTCTGTTGTTTTAGCAGCATTAGGGTAGAAAGACTGGCTGATGTCCAGGATGAATCAGTGTAACCCTAATGTATACTTTAATATATATTATTGTACAGATACATAACTACAAATATCGTCCTGAACAAATGTTGAGTGTCAGACAACTTTGCCAGATAGTGGTTTTCATTATCTGTGCAGACACGAAGGAGAGAACGTGAATGTCTGTTACATTCCTGTCACTTTTTCTTTGCGCAATCATTGTTTGAACATCAGCAGGTCACAACTAGTGCTTCACTCGGGTCATGAACTGTACCCGTCCAGCGTCACAGCCCACTGGATCCTGGATCCTGAAATACAGCATTTCAGACATGCAGACCTGCAGTGCAGTGCAGGGACACAAGGTTCACATGTACTCACAGTTACACACACACACACACACACACACAGTATACAGGCAAGAAATGTAAAGATGCCCCCTTGGATTGAGACTTTTCACTATTTTTGGACTATTCCATTTTCTTTAAATTAATTAAATTTGATGAATCGAGAAAATAATCCACAGATTAATCGAAACTCGTTGCAGTCCTACATTTGTTCCGAGGGAGCTTTTTTTTATTTTACATGCATGAATATGCTCTTCCAATACTTCATTAAAACTGTCCAATGCATACATTGAGTGAAATACGCCCAAAATAACTTAAAATCAAACGGAAATATTCAAAAATGGAAATGTTTTGCTAAAATGTTAAATGCGAACCGAAAATATCATTTTTCATAAATTTTGATGGAAATCAGTTTGTTGTTAGTAGAAGCAGTAGAAATTGTAGTATCTTTAGAAGTAGTGGTGGTAGTTTCCCAAGTGTCAGCAGAGTTTTAGTGTTTTTGTGTCTTTTTTTATTTTACAATTTAACAAAAATGACTTTGGCTTTGTGGGTAAAAAACGAAATTCTTATTTTTGTTTCTTGTTAAAACTGAGAAATATAAGTCTCTTCGGTTCTGCCGACATTCAGTGTGATATACTGTCAGTAATAAGTAGCTGCTGGTTTGAGCTGCAGTGTCTCCGAGTGTGTGGAGGTGTAACGGGGCCTGAAGTGGACCGGTTGGAGCTTTTCTGTATGTTTTCCTTCAGGTCGGGACACCGAGGCCAAACCAACAGACTGAGGCCCCTCTGACGCTGAGAGCCAACGCCACCGCGGGGTCACGACCCCGGCCACAGTGTCTCAGAGATCACGGGGTCGGGTCAATCGGAGGGGAATGTTATCCAAAGCATCAGAGTTTATTTGTTTAATTTTCCCTCAAACCCTGGTGTCTGCCTCTGATCAAGATGACGGTGGATTAGACGAAGAGGAGGAGAGAGAAAATTGAAAGAGAGAGAGCCTCGCTGCTTCAAATTAGGCTGGAAAAATAATCCTGCGTTACCTCAACTAAACATCGTACTTTAAACTTATTGTCAAAAGTCAAATAAGCTTTACAAACCACAAAAACACTCCGGGGCTGTGCAGCCGGAGGAGGCGGTGATTCGCATGCAGGTCACTCCAAGTGTCACGAGTATTTTTCCCTTTTCAAACCGCTTTTCTATTTTCTGTCTCGTTCAATCTGCTAAACCACTTGCACACCAGACAAGCGTCCGATTCATAAACACTGATCTGATCTCACGCTGCAAATGAAAAGCTCATAGAAGGACGAGTCGGGCAGGATTTCACAGAATATTAAACCTCTTTTACGTCTTTTTGAGGGTTTTTGACTGCAATCTGCCAAATGTACCTACAGATCTCTTTTACATGTGATGCATTTATCTTAAGGAAAAGTGGCTTTATCATGTTTTCTGTTTGTAAGTTTACCTCAGGAATGAGGTAAATGTGGTGTTTTAATACATGAATGAACATGCAAACTACTACCTGCCTCATCACAAAACATATAATTGAACTGCACCAAATATAGTTGATAAAAAGTACAGATTTTACAGCGATTGAAAGAGAAAATGAAAAGGCCCAAGCGCCTCTGCAGCTGGCGCAGTGATTTAGTGATTCTAGTTAAAGTAAAATTGACAAACCTTTAAAACTACTTGTTGCACTAAACAATAAATATCATAAAAAACTTATTTCCTCCAAGTTCACAAAATGAAATACACAATAGTCCATACAACAAATAGAATTGTAGTTTATTTTAGGTCTAACATGACTATGCCATTACAGTTAAAGCTTTTTTAATTGTTTAAAAAGACATTGCCTTTCAGTTGTCTTTTGTGTCGACAAATTAAATTGTAGTGTTTAATCATGCTTCATAATTTGTTCTGAGAAATGTTTTGTATACACACATACAAAACCTTTTTCTAAAGTAGACAAAGGCCGTGCTAATCGATGAATATGATGAAGTACAGTGTGACAGAGTTCTCTCTCAAGGGTCACCAGCCTCACTTTAACCAAACCAGTAAACTTTTCAAACCTCAACACAAAGAGAAATCACCTCCTGGTGGCCTGAACCTTCACGTGGCACGCCAACAAAACCTCTGAATGACTTTTCACCCCCTTCGAAGCCAGAGGCAACGCAACAATGCGCTTAATTTGCTGTGTGAGTATACCTGTGTACCTGCTGAGGTGTGTGTGCGTGTGACTGTTTGTGTGTGTGTGTGTGTGTCGAGATACAGCCCAAACAGTGCGGCGCCAGCAGTCTGCCCTTCCCTTGAGAACGTAACGGCTGAGTGCCATCGGAAAGAGAGACGGACGGGACGGGAGGGGGTGAGGGGAGGTGAGGTGGGGTGAGGGGAGGTGAGGTGGGGGGGAGGGTTGCTTAATATCTGCACCAATTGAAGGAGGCCGGTAAAGGCTTTCAGGTGAGGCTGGTGATGCCGCTTTGTCCTCACCAACACGGCAACGAAGCATTTGAAATACTGTAACTGTGACTCAGACTCAGTTACTCACTTTTCCCGCCACGAATAACAATCCACCTAAAAAACACTTCCTGTCATTTCCCTCCTTTAGAAGAAACAAGAATCTTTGATCTCTTATGAGTGAATGTCCGGCACTTCAAAATAAATTCACTCCACATTTCTACTTCCGAAAAACCCCTCAGCGCCATATGATAATCCCACTGTGCCAACGCAGACATGCTGTCTAAATGCTCGTTTTAATCTGTAGAGGAGGGGAATGGATGTGCTTACTCCTTCAGAAATACATTTCTGCTGCGCTCAGCACAATCCCAATGCCAAAAACATTCAGCCAGTCCCGCCGGCCTTTCCTCCTCGACCAGGTTCCACTTCACTGCGTTCATTTTTCTTTTTTTTTTAAATCAAATATTTTTCTGTCTTGTTTTAAAAACAAAAGAACCATAACAGGCCGAGTTCGAGTATGAAGGTGCCAAAAACCACTGAAACTCAATGTGGTTATGGAGCGCTCTTTTGTTTTCATTGACTCACGAGTGATTCTTAAACACTTCTTATACACTAACTAGTTAGACAAATATTTTACACAAAAATATTTTTGCCTCTCCAGCTTTTTCCACAAAAAACTATGAAAGCGTATTTTGAAAGGGGGGGTCGGATAACCTCTCAAAGCTACGCCTGTCAATATCATTCTCTCCAGTTTGATGGAGGAATCCAAGTGAAACCTGTCAGATTCAAACACACAACCCTAATAAAAACAAAAGCAGCGCTGTTCAGACGGCTCTAATTCCCTTGACAGCCTTCCAGCCAGTCCCACTTAAGGTTATTATGGGCTATAAATACGCTGGTTACCAGGGCTAGAATGTCAACGCTGTTTGCCCTCGTTAAGACTCATAATTACCTCATTTACATCTCGTTTCCTCAACCAAAATTGGGAGCCATTATGCGCCTCCGCACTCCCCCCTCCCCCTTTCTCCTCTGCAGACGATTAGAGTCATCATCCAATCAGCTTCCGGGCTGCGCGTTGGGAGAGTAAAAGGCTCCCATGAGTCAGATTTGGACGGGAGGCGGAGGCGGCTGGACAGAAAACCGGCAGAGAAAAGGCTCATGGGAGATGAGATGCTCAGACAGGAAGTGCAAGTAAAGGATATATCCGGGGGAGGAAGTTTTAGTGGGACATGCAGAGACTGCAGAGATCCACATTGATACCAATGGCACATTGTTTGAATACATTGTATTCTTAATTTTCCTGAGTTTCACTGGAGTTTTAATGTTTTCTTACACTCAAAAGGCTACATGGGACACTTATCCACTTGGACTTGTTGTCTATACGTAGCTACAGTATTCAGTCTCAATGCTCTGGTTAGCAGCTCGAGACCTCTTTGGCTCTTATGTAGTTTCTTACCAGGAAGTAGAGCGTTTTCTCAGCATTTTTTCGTTAAATACATACAGAAACTTGTCTTTTGTCGACGAGAGGGAATGAATTCAAGGCATAGAAACGTAACGTTTTATACACGTATATCTCCTTCCAACCTGTCTGGGTAGCGAGTTCGTATGATATCCTTCAAAAAGTCCCCCCTCAATTAATTTTCGTATGCTGGATGAGATCAGCCTGAACAATGACGAGAGCTCCAAGTCCACAAAACCAGCCTGAGAACGAAGTTAAAGCTGAAATGATTGCATGGGAGTCTTTGGAGCAGAGCCCGGATAGAACTCGTTAATTCGTGAACTTTATGCAGTCCGATTTTATTACCATTGGACGGATTGATTCAGGCTAGCCGTTCCCCTCTCTTCAGTCTGCTCTAAGCTAACCAGGCTGCCAGATTGTTATCGAATGGCCAGGCATGAAATTGATATTTCCCCAAATGCCGCACTGTACAGTTGTTGCCACAAGCTGCTCTTGTAGTTCATTTGAATGACCTCTCACTAAAGTAGAGTACTGTCACTGTCAGCTTCATACCAAATATATCAGGATAAAACTCGGCCATTAATGACCCGGCAACAACCTTCAGGGGCGAGCGCGGAGACACAAACAAACACAAAAACCTCCGTGTTTAAGGACGCCGCAGACAAAACAAGGCGCTGTGGAGCGTGCAGGAGAGATACGTGTGTGTGACTGAGGACAAAATAATCTGTGGAGGAGATCAGAGCGACTTCATTCCTCACATCGTTGACAGGCTCCATCTTCTGTCCGTCCACATCAGCCCCCGAAATCAACAACAACGACGACAACAACAGCAACGTTAGACAGAGGCTTCCCTCTCTCTCCTTATCCCTTTACTGATGCTTCCCTCCCTTTGCTGTTGCCTCCTTTCTCTTCTCTACTCCTTCATTCTCCCTCCTACTAACTATCTTCACCGGCTTACCGTTATATGGTGGGAGTCTGGTATATTGTGTGTGTGTGTGTGTGTGTGTGTGTGTGTGTGTGTGTGTGTGTGTGTGTGTGTTATAACAGTATTACAGCAGTTGTGTATGAAAACAGCAGATAAGAGAGCAGGATGATGAAATGTGAAGCAACAACACATGACCCAGCTTAAAGATCTCTGATAAAAACAAACACGCTATGTGCTGTATCTACACACACACACATAGCCGCGAGAGCACACACGTCTGAATACACCTGTACACACACACACAAGGTATACATACGTTTCAACAGATAAATACACACAAGCTGTGAGGCAAATGTTACACACAGAAAAATGTAGCAGCGTATTTGTGATTTTGTGTGTGTATCTCTGCATGTGGATGTATGCATCCGTGTGTGTGTGTGTGTGTGTGTACGTGTGTGTGTGTGTGTGCAGTAATGACACATGGTGGCCAGTTCAGCATTGTAAATGAAAAAGACTTGATAAGATCGGTGAGACGGGCCGAGTGACTCGGGTTTATGTGGTGGGTGGGGGGGATTGAAGTGTGTGTGTGTGTGGGGGGGGTTAAAGCAGGGGCTCATGGGAAAAGGAAAATATATGGAGGTGTGCACTAATTTTCACTGCTGCAAACTGCCTCGTGTCTGCCACAAAATCCAATGTGGAGAGATTTCATCACAGCTTGAGACGAGAAATTCATGAGATTTTATATTCTTTTGCTGTATTTGTATATTAGTATGAGGATATAGGAAGTACATATGTGTAATTTGAAGGTTTCAAATACTTCAGGCACAACACAATTTTCAGGAATTTCCTGAAAGTTTTCAGAAAGTTTGTTTTCCTTAAACTGAAATTGAAAGTCAACACAAAATATCAGCATATATCAGCTTCAATCTAGAAAGTATCTGTTTTGGCATGAAAATCACTGGTGTGGTACTGAGTGAGTAACTGTACGACAAACACGTATACACAAATACTCACTGAAAAAATATTTGTTTTTCAACCTATTGTCCAGATCCCAAAGTTTCTAAACATAACAAATATGTCGGAGGACTTATCTTAATTTGTACAGCACCTTTCAAACACAAACTGCAGCTCAAAGTTATTTACAGTATGGCATTAAAACAACAAAGAATACACAAGTTTATAACAATAGAATAAAAAATCCAATAAAAAGGCAGAGAATTAAAGTACGTGGGTAAAATATATTTATATTATATATGTTTAAAAAGCTTTTTATCCGGCATAATATTCTTTCTGCTCCTCGGACATTTTAACAAGTAAAGAGGGAAAGGCTGGCTTCTCTCTGCGTGCCCTGCACATAAACAAGTTGACTAATACAGCGTAAGGTAAGTAGAAATACTTCAGTAAAAGTAGAAATACCATAGCCTAAAAACTCTTAGTTACAAGTAAAAGTACAGAAGTCTGACAGCAGTTTGCGGTGCAACGGTTTTGCACCTTGCGGCTCACTTTAGCACAGTTTCACAAGAGTTGGGGAACTACGGTGGCCTTCAGGTAACGTTAAAACGTAAAGTCTCTCTCTGGCACCAGTGTTTGGTTTGTCCGTTCTGGGCTACCGTAGAAACATAACGGTGCAACATGGCGGACAAGAGGACCCCGCTCCTCATGTCGATATAAAGGGCTCATTCTAAGCCAACGAAAACACAAGGAATCCTAGTTTTAGTTATACACTGATGAAAATATAGTTATGAATATTATATTACATTTCTGTTAATAATGCAACACACTGGACGTTTAAAGTATCACATGTATACTCATTATGCAGAATGGCACCTTTCAAAGTGTTTTGTTGTAGAATGTTTTATTAATATGTTTCAAATACATGTGAGATTATTTTAATGTTGTTGCTCTTGGTTTTTATCTGTTTTTTTAATAATCTTCTTTTTTACTTTTGACACACACTGTTCACTAAAGGTTGACCTCAAACCAGGCCAGTTTGTTATCAGTGCATTTATCAAAACTGTTTCCATCCTGCTTCCCTTTTGTCTTTCCTCTTGCTGTCTTGAGAAGAATTTCTGTATCAGAGTGAGGAAAAAACACACACTCACACACACACACACACACACACCTACACACACACACGCACACACACACTCTCACCAATCAGTGGCTAGTTCTCTATCTGATTTGGAGTTGATCATGGTGCCATATAGAGGGCCTCCAATGAATTCACACACACACACACACACACACACACACTCTCTCAGCCCTTTGGTCTGATAACAGCGGTTTGGGGGAAAAGAGGAAGTAGAGGGACCGATATGTTTTTTTCCGGATGGACAGGTATGGTTTTGGCCACGCTCCGCTACCCCAGGACACCTCTGTGATTGGCATGGAGGCTGGGTCGCCTCCTCCACTGACAGATTATTCATATCACCTAGTTAGGTTTCATGAAGCAATTATATGTCTTCACACTCCGCCAACTTTGGAATGGCAGACTATAGAAACACACACACACTATACGGTCTCTGGTGGTGGGGAATGCCTGTCACAGAGGAAGAGGACGGCGGTTTGTCACATGGTTCGTTAAAGTAACAGTGTGAGGTGATTTCATTACCAGTAAAAGTCTGTTTTAAGTCTAGTGATTCAAACTATGGACAAAAAGATTTTTATATTCGCTGCTTGAACATCTGATGTCTGGAAAGGTGCTTTACGGGGATAATACACAAGAAGGGACTCGTTTCATTTCTCTGGAATAAATGACTAAATTCTGGGTAAAGTTGGCAGTGACATCAGGAAGAACATTCCTGGTTTGATTCGCAGGTGGTTTTTGTACAAACTTTTTTTTCCTACTTTTTGCCATAGTAGTAGTAGTGCCTTAGGAAGGGACCTCTCTTAGCTACTTGAAACTATTATAAATAAGCAGTATTGTGCATGAACACTCGTGTTTTTTGGTGAACTGAACGTGTACGGGACCGGAATGTGTCAATAGTGCAATCAAAGGAGAGGAGACATCAGCCACTCTCTACTACTACTACGCCTTCAAGGTCTCAAAAGTCAACATGACAAGCAAACGAGCGCGTAGGGAATTAATGAACTAAAACATGAATTAATTATCATTTTCACTGATGAATTTCCCTTCATTCTTCGCCAAAGAGGGTGATTCAAAAGTAAAACAAACAAAACCAATACATTAAGGTTGTGTTTTGCACTGATGTTGACAACAATATATAAACTTCCCCTCCCTGTGAATGCACTATTACCCCCTGTCATGCAGCAGAAGGTTAAACAGTCACACCGTGCCTTTATGCGTCAGCGTTAGGAGGGAGCGATTCAACAGAAGTGGACTCTGATTACTCAACAACTACAGCAGAAAAGCAGTGTAGCATGACTGCCTCTGAAAACAGGCTCATACGCCGCTGAAAGACGTGGCTGCATCGTCGGGACCAGCACGTAGGCAGCGCCGCTTCCTGCTCCCAAAAAAAAAAAAAGGTGAAAATGAACTGAACCCACACGAGTAAACTTGAGGTCGACACCTCCTCGACCTGTGAGTGACATCATGGGAAGCTGGTTTGAAACACTGACATATAGAAGGTTTAAGGTGGTGATTTGAGCTCTTTCTCTCTTCTCCACACACACACACACACACACACACACACACTAAAGTGAGCACAGCCTCGGTTCTCACACCATCAGCTGTGACCTGGTTAGCTTTAAGCCGCTGTTTGAGCCTGGCCCTTAGTTGAGGTTGGCTGCTCAGACAGGGCAATAGTTTGCACTCACACACACACACAGACACACACACACACACTGGCCACTGTGGCTAATTGAATGGCCAGGGCAGGAGGTCCAGGCCTTTATAGCTCATGGAGAGGAGCCATGAATATCTCTGTTTCATTTGGACTTCACACACTGAGGCGGTGGGAAAAGGTGAGTGAGTGTGGGAACAAACAGCTTCAGCTCTGAATATTTACCTTCTTAAAAGCTCTGTGGGGCGAAAGAATGTCCTTCCACATAAATAACAATAAATACATTTTATTTGATTACAGAATTGTTGCACAGCTGACTAAAGCAACGCTGGCATCTTCCACACATGTGAGTAAATGATTTCTTCCGTATTATCATTATCATCCCTATTGTTGCTTATTTTGCTTCTGTTGACTGACTATATTATACCTGAGGTCAGAAAGCTAACATTCTCACATGTTGACACGCTGATCAGCAGGAGTAATGTTTACCATGTTCACCACCAGTTTAGCGTGTTAGCACGCTAACATTTGCTAATTAGCACCGGACACTGGCTGATGGGAATGTCATTAGTTTTGCAGGTATTTTGATCCTTAATTATATTTCATGAATATCTAAACCAAATTTCATGACAAATTTGATTAAAAAAAAAAAAAAAAGATTCCCAACATTGCAAAATTTGTCAATAACACCAAATTCTTCTGTTATCCATCTTTGCTCATTTTCACACCTTTACCTGAAGGGTGACACATCTCCTCAAAGTTACTTTTATACGCTGTGAATTTGAATTTGCAACATCAACTACGCTTTGACAGAAACATAATAAGGACGTATAAAAACGGAGAATTGTTTAACGCTTTTTAAAAAGTCGCAGAATGTTCTGAATGTACGAGCAAAATATTCACTGACAACATATTCAATTCTTTGACTTGTTGTTTATTTATAGCAACTAATGCATGAATTAAGACTTTATGGTTTGTTTATTGATTTATTTATGGTGTGTTTAGGCAACATCGAAACACTTCGTTAAGGTGAGGAAGAGATCTTTGTCTTGGTCAAGTGTTGAAGACGTCATAACACAGGTTTGTATTTAATCAAATCAAACACTTTGTGCAGTAGAAAAAAAAATGTGCACAAGAATTACACATCCACCAAAATATAAATGATAAAATCGTTTACGTTTGACAGTGAATTGAATTTCGTCGGAGTCAGAGTTGCATGTTCTCTGCTTCTCAGTATGGTTGATAAAATTTCAGCAAATTCGGGATTCTATTTCTACTGAACCCTGAAAATACATTTTGGTAAACCTTAAAACAAGGTTTTCAAAATTCAAGTTCTCACCCAGCCGTGACAATATGCAAGTGAAAGTGGAAAAATGTCTGATTTAATGGGTTTTCTTTTCAGACCTTGAGGCGATCCATAGCTTCAATCGGAGAAAAAAAAAAAAAATCCAGCATATATGTGCTGGTTCAACCCGAGTATCAGTTCATGTACAGTAGACATCTTTAATCATTTCCCTGTTTTGTGTGTGTCAATGTCCATGCATGTGGAGTCATCCCTTATCTTCATGAGGAAAGGAGAGGAAGTAAAAGGACAGAGAGAAAATGGAGTCTCGAGGAAGGAAAATGAAACCTCGGAGCAGGAGTTGAGGGAGAGGTGAGAGGACGGCTGCAGATTGACGGAGCATAAGAGGAGAAGGGAAGGAGGAAAGGAAATTGAAATGGTGTGACGAGAGTGAGGGAAGGTGGTGGGGAAAGGGAAGAGTCTGCCTTATTTGATGCAATAATGTGTTTGCTGATGTTGAGCGTTCACACAAATCAAGTCACGTATGAAATCAATGGATGAGTCACATGCACCAGGTTGTTCTCATGCACTGCTTGTAGCTAACCCTACAAAAAGTAGTGCACGGTAATTCATATGCACCCCACGAAATCAGTTTTATTTCACATAATAGCGAACATACACAGGACTTTCATCCAGGAATCCGCTGTTCGTGTAACCAGAAGTCACAACATTTATTTATTTATCACGTAACTTCCGTAGTTATTTTAACCCAAACCACGATCCTCTCCTCAACCTCACCGGGTCGTTTTGTTGCCGAAACCTAGCGAAGTTATTTCCTGTGAAGATGGAAGTTTATTTGAACAGACTGTATTTAAGTAACAAGTGGATATTGACTTGTGTTTCTGTTTTTTCGGTAGGAAAACGCACAAGAAATAAGGAAAAACTTTCCGTTAGATATCCTACGAAGCCGTTGTATGAGGACATGTTGTATACACACAATGAATATCAGATATTAGCCAGTAATGTTGAGCTATTATCCTGAGAATGTTATCAATGAACGTAAAGAAGAAGGTTTTGGTGACGTAAATGCTGATTTAGACACTTTCCTACCCTAACAATGATTAAATGTGTTTAATTCTATTGTTAAAACTGTTGGAAAACGTACAAGTTCTAGCATGTAAGAAAGATATCAGCAGCACATGTTTAAAATGAGTGGACTTCTAACCTTTCTACTGTCAGACTTCAACTAAATTCACCCACACATTACCACCGAAGAAAAACAAAACACTCAACTCTGTCTCACATTTAGAGACTCAAACTCATTTCACCACGATGAGACATGCTTCATTTTCAAAACCAGACGACTAATGAAGCGTTGACTGAATGTTGCATAAGGCGCTATGAATGCTTTGTGTTTGTCTCCACACACACACACACACACACACAAACACACTCCGAACAGACACAAACAATATCTTCTCATACCTTTGTAGTTTATAATGGTTCTCATAAGGGCAAGGAGGGGCCACAGCTTCAATTATGCCATAAACACTGATGGGAAAGCACACATGATACACACGACACACACACACACACACACACACACACACACATAAGAGGGAAGTAAGCATCATTAGAGCCAGCGGTTAGAGTTGAACATGGTCTGTTTCTACTGTCTGTGTACTCACTGTATCACTCAGCCTCAGACCAGCAGTTTAAAAACAGATCAGTCAGCCGCTTCTGATATTATGTGATGAAGCATAGACACAGTGTGACTGATTGATTCTGCAAAGAATTTACACACTATTATTGAAGTATTAGCTTTGCAATAACTATAAGTACTAATATTAATAGTGGTACTATTGTTAGTATAAGCCTTAGCATTAACTGTTGCATAATAATCTTTGTATTGCTGTTAACATTAGTAGTACAGTAGACTTGTTTTAGCATTAGCACCAATATTAGCATCAAATATCGATGTGAGAGTAAGTGTTCGTATTACCTGCAGATTCCCACCAGTATCTTAATGGTTACTGTGATAAATGCAGCTCAAGGTAATTCGATTTGCAGTGGTATTGATGCATCCTGCAGCATGTATTTATTTAGCTAAATAATTTAGCTAAAATTTAGCAAATGACTTAATGCATGAAAAAAAACATGAATTCATTCATGTTGTACTTCATTAATTATCAGGGATGTACTGGAATTAGTAGTATCTCATGCATGAGTTATTGCAAGAACAATACGTTAATTAATGCAACAACTACGGGAGTTATTATTGATGTCCGTGTCTTCTTCATGGGTGAGTCTGCAGTTCTGTTCAGAGTTTTTAGAATCAATGCCTTTGCTTGGTGTGAAAAAGGTCAATATTATTCATCTTTCAGCCGCTTCATTCCAAAACATATCCGTATCATAAGAGCCTTCAAACACCCAGATCAGCCGAACCCTCACATCAAATGTGTTCAACAATACACATGCAACGCATGCAATTTTAAAATCACACACACAGCAGTCTGGTTGAGGACGATATAGTGTACACTGGGCATGCAGGAGGGGTGACATCAGTGTGGAGGGTATATGAATATGAGAACGGGGTGAGACAAGAAATAGAAGGGTGAGACAGGGGTAAGAGGGGTGAGACAGCTGTCAGGAGGGGTGAGACAGAGGTTGGGAGGGGTTAAAATTGTTAGTTTAGCCCCACTGGCTATATTTTCCCTCCCCTGGGCCTATTTTACATACTTTTCTCTCAGACCCAATAAACAAACAAGGAGCACAATTAGTGCTGAGTGTGCATGTGTGTGTGTGTGTGTGTGTGTGTGTGTGTGTGTGTGTGTGTGTGTGTATATGTGTGTGTGCACATGAATTAAGAGCGTGGGAGCAAACCAAAAATGATTTTCTGTCTAAAAAATTGAGTTATGTGGACATACAGACTCACGTAAGGCGGTGCATGTCCTCTCACACACACACACACACACACACGCACTAAACATAATTTCTCATAACACTCTAATATGGTTCATTTTCAGCTATCAAAACACACATGAAAAGAGTGTTAACGCTGTCAACAAGCGAGCATGGGATGTGGAACCGTCGTTTTCATT
This sequence comes from Anarrhichthys ocellatus, assembly GCF_004355925.1. Classification (NCBI taxonomy): domain Eukaryota; kingdom Metazoa; phylum Chordata; class Actinopteri; order Perciformes; family Anarhichadidae; genus Anarrhichthys; species Anarrhichthys ocellatus. Next base: position 5,280,185 of record NW_022280051.1, on the reverse strand, counting down.
CTCAATATGTCAAGGTTAGGGTGTATTCCAGCATGAGAGCGAGGCAGAGGGGGAGAGAGGGAGAGAGAGAGGGTGTGAGAGAGAGAGAGAGAGAGAGAGTGAGAGGGTTAGAGGGGGAAGGAGCGTCGTTCTCCATCCTCTGCTCTCCAGAGAATCCCATCATGAAACGCCAAAGCACAAAGAGCTCAGAGCCTTCGACTGAAACCGAGGGACCTTTAATCCCAAAAAAAAGAAGAAGAAGAGAGCGGGAGCATCGCTGGGGCAACAGCGCCACCCAGCACGCCGCCGCACGTACTGCACCTCCTCTTCTTCCTCTTCCTCTAAATCCTGACCTGCCTGTCTCCATTTTTTTTTTTTTTAAAGAAAAGGAAAAATAAAGGGGCATTTTTGCCATCCCACATTTGAATTCAATGATCAAAATGAGCGACGGTGAAAAAATTCAAGTCAAATCCGCACCCGGTTTTTGAGCAAACTGCCCCCCCTCCTCTTCCTACCCCCCTCCTCTTCCTCCTCCAACACATGAGAGAGGTAATCAAAGCCGCAGTCTTCTTTCTGTGTGGGAATCTAACCCTTAATGGGCTTCACCAACCTCACAGCCAAGAGCACTACACACACACAAAATCAAACTAATTACAATTTGTCCTTTCTCTTTTGTCCTCTTCACAGTGCTCCCTTTTAATTCCCACCAAGAACACACAAAAAAAAGAAGGGAGGTGGTGGGTGTATGTGAGAAGTATAGCGGGGAGGGTGGGGGGTGGGGGGGGTTTCCAAAGTGGCACAGTAAAATAACACACTGGAGTGTATATCGGCTTCCACTCTCCCTCATTTAAATAAGCGCCAACACTGATTTTCTAACAAAAATATGGTACTAGTATAATAACAATGAAATAAGACCCTGTGAAAACTCGCAGCCTGCAGCAAGTATTTAAAATATCATTTAAAAAGGGCTGATCTGTAATTCAGAGCGGATATGGTATCAGACGGCGTGCTTGTCATTCCCGGCTATAATCTCCACTACACTGAGAAACACACTGTCTGCTGGCAGCACTGGAGAGAGGGAGGAAGAATAGGGAGGAAGAGGAGGGGGGGGGGGGGGGCTACTTATTTTTCCTTCTCCTCTGGGTGCCGTTCGTTTGGCGGGTATCTGCTGCGAAATCTCAATTTTAAGAAAAAGTCACAGATTGGAGAAGTTGGTGCGCAAGAACAGGAGGCCGAAGAACCGGAATAAAAACGTTTTTTAAGTTATATTATTGGATAAAGGTAAAGGTTGATGAAGGAGCTCCGAGGAGATCAATTTAATCATTGACTCACTTTCTGATAACCTGTTATTTGTTTAAATCTTTAAGAGAGTTTATTATGCACAAATCCTTAAAGTTCATTCCTCAACTTGTCACCACCAGGTCCATTTAGTGGCTCTTCTTGCAGCTGTTGATCATTTCACATGGTCTCCCTCAACAGTCAGAGTTGTCTTCTTCTTTATTTTTAACACTTTTTAAGGACTTTTCATGCATGTTGGTTTAAAAAGTTATCGAGTTGAAAATTCTTTCCATCACTTGACAAAAACAAATCGCCACAAAGTCCATTTATCAGCTGCTCTGGAGCTTTCGATTGTGTCCCACAATGCAGTTATTGAATAATATGAAAGATCAATAATAACATGTCAAATCTCAGATGGGAAAGGCTGATGGACGGATGAACTGAGACAAGGAGACACGAGAAGATGGACTTCTTAAGAGATGCTGTGTCACGATACCGGTACTGACAATAACCTCATTATTATCATGGGAATAATACACACATGATAATATTGTGTAAATAATCCAGCACCTCTTTCATCATTTCATACAAAAAGGTACACTCTCTCTCCACACTCGTATTTTGTGTAATTTATTTGCCAAAAAGGAGACAAAACGCACAACAAACAAAGATGAATTATAATATATATTATTGTCACGTGAATTATTTTGTCTGATACTGTCTTGTAAAAAAATAATTGTTTCTTTAATCCGTTATTAAAATACATCACCAATTCTGACTGTATTCCGCAAAACATACTTAATCTAAAAGACCAACTCACGTTGGTTTAAAAGTTAAGGTAGAGATTTAGCTGTTGACCCCGGTAGCAACGTCTGACATCAAAAAGAAATCTCACCACAAAGTCCATTTAGTAGCTGAATCGATTGTATCACATGATCTAATTAATGAAGCATTTAATTGCTTGTTTTAGGACGTCAAATATGAGGATTTACTGCTCTTGTTTATCTTTTTTGGACTGTTGGTCAGACAAAACAAGCAATTTAAAGATGTCACCTCAGGCTAATGGTGACAATTAATTGATTCATTAGAACAAAAAAAATCATCAATAGATAAATCAATGTCACTCTGGAAACTTGAATTGTTTGGTTGAACAAAACAAGCAATTTTTAAAGACGTCACTTTCTGCATTTTCCTCACATTCTTTTACATTTTATAGATTAAATCTTTCATCAAATAATCAGAAAACAAGACTTTTAAATGGATGAAATGATGAGGAAAATAGTTGCAGCCTCAAATGGAATTATGAATGAGTGTCCTGGACACACACACACACACACACACACCTAAACACACATTGGGTTTTGGTTAGACGTGTGGTCTGGACAGGAAAGGGCTGGGGCCGCCACACTCAGCGGGACACGGACCTCAGGCACTTCACACTGCACACACACACACACACACATGCGGACACACTGCCAGGCCATCCTCACCCACCTATCCTGTTGCAGTGGGGGGTCGGAACCGGACAGACACACACACACACACACACAGAATCATTGGCATCCTCATATTCAAACACACACACACTCAGTTGGGCGGAAACTGGCAGTGACATGTTGTCCGGCAGCTCAGGATCGGGGCTCTGAGGTTGGGCTGAGCCATCTATCATTCAGCCAGAAACACAGTAACCCAAGACATGAGTGGCAGGGTATCACACACACACACGCACACACACACACACACGCACACAGTGAAGAAGACATATGTAAGTATTCTCACAAACAAAACACACTCGCTCAGACAAAGCCAGCAACAACCACATCACGTTTCACCGGCTGTCTTTGAGAAAGCCTCGATATGAGCTGAATGTAATGAGACGTTTTGATCAGATTCCACACATGTACGGATGAATGGGTTTTACTGTTAGCATCCTGGCTGAGAGTTTCAGTGTCCTGCAGTCGCAAATGATTATGATTATTTCTGCCCTGACAAGATTTAAAAACACTACAATATTTAGGATTTCTTTGGGGCAACACTGCATGAAAATTGTAATATGTTTAAAGAAATGAGAGGTGAAGCACACACATTAATCTGCAACTATTTTGATAATTGTTTTAAGTAATTTCTTAAGCATAAATGCAAAAAATGAAGACTGGATCCAGCTTCTTAAATGTAAATATTTGGTGTTTTTTTCAGTGTTCATGACTAGAGGCAAGAGTTCACAAGAGCAACAGAGCGGTTGAAGGTATCAGTATACTGTAGGCTATTCTTTCTTGGTCGCCTAGCTGGCTACCTCTTCTAAAAACACAGAAATCACAAAGAACAGTCTTGTGCAGTGTTGTACTTTTTATTTGTCCCCCCTAATGTGTATCAGGAGTTTTAGGAGGAGTATTTTGTCAATGTGCTTTTGTTTGACAGTGTAGAAATGGGAGAAACAGGGCATGACGTGCAACAAAGGTGCCAAGGCCGGTATCGAACCCGGGACGTTGTGGTTGTGTGGCTACCTTTGGCTGCCAAGGTGGTCTGTAACAGAAGTTTTCAGTAAGGAAATATATCGGAGGATCAGTCTTCCTGGTTCCAGATCTCTGACTCGCATCAGTGAATAATGAAGAGAAGTCAAAGGTTAGGTTTTACTTTATTTGTTCAACTTCCTGTCATTTATTTAACCAATTCTATGCTTATTGACTTAGGATTTTCTACCAATAGGATTCTCCCAATTTTAATGACAATGTCAAACCTTCAGCTCATTGTGGTCTTTGTGCTGACAGTGTAGTAACACCAGGGCTAGCTCTAGCTAGCTTGGCTACCTCGGGCGATCAGGTTACACTCATTGTGCTTGTTGTATAGCGGACCCTGGAGGATCTCTTTTGATGGCTAAACAGACCAAAAACACCACATACAAAAACTAAATCTGAGCAGAACTACCAAGATATCTGAAGAAAAGAGGACACGTGACTAAAGGAGCTGACTGACATGAGGATTACCATGTCACAGATACTGAACAGTTGCACTAAATATCAGCTATCAGCCACTTTGACCCCTAAATATCAGGGTCTTTATTGGCCTTTAGAAAAACCCATGTAAACCCCCTTCCCAGCCCACTTCACAATCAAGCCTTCAGCCTGATTAAGTGCCCCGCTTCATTTGTAAAACACCCCCATGTGAATGATACAAACCGCCACTTCCCCTGTCTAAATCTCTTCCTCCCAACAGGCCTCACCATTCACGGCCCTCTGAAACCCCGAGCCGCTCAGATTGATGGGAGGACGCCGCTCATTTGGACCGGGAGAAAAGTGGCCCAGTTTAAAGGCTTGCTACTGTATTTTAAAACGCCACGGGGTGTTAAAGAGACTGATGAGCCTGGTGGCGTCAAATGGCAATGGCGACCCTCCCTCCTGGATCTGTGCAAAAAAAAAACCTATTGGGGGAGAATGAGGGAGAAGAAAGAGGCAGGGGGGAGGAGGGGAATAAATCTGCGTGGCGGCGGGAATCGATCGTTTCTCCCTCCTTTCCCGCGCTATCTCATCTGCAGGGGCTGAGAGAGGCAGAGCGGTTTAAACGATCCTGACCTTGTCCGACATAAATAGTCAGAAAAGTCCACAGAGCTGATAGCTTTGTGTAAGGCTGGGG
>NW_022280051.1:5240937-5275198 GCF_004355925.1 Anarrhichthys ocellatus | reverse complement strand
ATTGAGATAAGAAGGAAGAGGGGGGTTGAATGAGATAATGCCCTGGCGTTACTACATCAGAGTCCATGTCGCGAAGCAGACGTCGCCGTGGGAAAGAGCCTCGGCCTCGCTTCCTGTCTTCCTCTCCTTCGTCGCTATCTTTACCTTCTTTTTTTTTTCCCTACCCTCCCGGATCAGGAAAAAAAAAAAGAAGGGAGTTAAGAGCGAAGAGGAGGAGTAGAAAAGTCTTTCTTCCCCTCTCAGAGCTCTCATCTTCCTCTCTGTGATAACCTGAGAGAAGGATGGAGGAAGTCAATTGGCCCCCAACGAACACCCATTCTGCGCTCCCGAAGAAGACGTGAGTGTTTTAAAGCAAGAAAGGAGCTCTTTTGTGCGGCGCCCCCTCTTCTTTTCTTTTGAGCGTAACGCCGCTGTACCTGACAGAGGCGCTGCCCCGTGTAAAGGCAGAAATCTCTGCCTCCATTGTCACCTGTTCCTCTAATCATTTTCCGCCCTTCATGCCACAATGGAGGAGGGCGATAACGATAACGAGGTGAAGCTAATACAGAGCGGTGGCGCCGGCGACAGCGGCGCCCCCCCCCCCCCCCCACCGAACACAATGTTCAGATGTCTTCACTCGTTCTGCACACTCACACACCTTTATACCTTTACACACACCTTTAATGCAGACACACACACATTTTGTCTTTTTTTTTCTTCAGTCACTCACTGTTGGAGCCATTATATTAGGGCGCCAACTGTCAAACCCTCACATTACAGTTACACACTTTACACACAGTTTCATCGTAACACATAATGAAAGAAGAATAACAGTGTGTTGTGTTTTTTTTGTCTCTGCTTTGTTGGAAGTAGTCTAGCTGGTGGTTTATAACTGACTGCTGGTTTGAATCCTGCTATCGCAAAATACCCGAGAGCCAGTTTCTCCTCTCTGCACTCAACATTTGACATAACTTGGGTCTTATTTTCCATGTTTTGGGTTATGAAAACATTGCTGAGATGTAAGCGCACAGAAACATTGCCGGTGCCACGGGTAAAAAACAAACAAATAACCTAAGCAGTGAGATGGTCAGTTAAAAGAAATTTACTTCTTCTTCTAATTTACTTGGAAGAGAAAATACAGGAAAATGGTAACCTGCCCGTCGTAAACATCCATCACAGAACTTCTGGTGCGACATTGACCCACTGTGCTTGCCATAGTTGTGTGCACAGAGTTTTGCAGCATTAATGATATTAATAGAGACCTGCAGAGATGATGTATGTTTTAACCAAAGCAGGAAGTTAGCATCACACATGGTTCCCTCACCAAAAAGAGAATTTTTTTTGCATTCGTATTTCTGCAGAAAATAAGCTCCGTGTCAAACAACGTTTATGATACTTACATGGTTTTTTTCGACACTTTTATGATTTTTGAAGCGGGAAGATCAGCAGAACTTAACCACCATTAAGCTAAAGAGCCGACTGGTGTTTCATTTAACCATTTGTTAGCAACTCCTTTTTTTAAGTAATGTAAAAAAAAAAGCTTCAAATTTCACCAGAGAAGTATTTTATGTCATAGAACAAAACGTTAAAATCTCATAAGCTTGTGTTTACCACACACCTTATTTCAGGCATCTAGCCAAAAACCCATCGACTTCGAGAGTAAGAAACCGAAAGTGCAAAAATGCTGACTCGTTTTTGAGTTTTAGGACTCGCTCCTGCAGCACTGCAGAGGAGAACAGCACACACAGATTGAGTAGCTACGTAGGTGATGACGGACTGATTACTTTGGATATTAATGTTCTTGTTCAAAATCAGTATGAAGTGATAAGGAAAGATGCAGCATGGAGATAATGATAATTTAAGGTAATTACCACACAAATGATGTATAAAGTTACATAATTAATGTTGTTTTTTGGCCAAATTATATTGTTTCCTTGCAGGCCTGGTGGAAAATGACCCAAGGCCGATAGCACAGGGGTTGGGATCCACGAAGACAATATTATTTCATATCATCACGCCTTAAAAACAGCTCTGATACCAGGTGGAGTATCTGATTCCGTCACTTACTGTTTGCCTTCCAAGCATCGAGACAGAGAAGACAATTATTACTGCGGAGACCTGCTGTTCTCCAGACTTCGTACTGTCCTGACAATAAACCACGATGATGTTTCTGTCTGGCACAAGCTTTTTAAATGGACTTCCTGGTTATTCTTTTCACCTGGACCCACTGACATTTCCACAGAATACATATTAAAAACAGCCAAAAATAAACAGACAATCTGCTTCAGCTTTCACAATTGTGACATAGGCTCTGCAGAATTTCCAAAATGAAAAAAGCCCCCCTCCCCCCCCTTTTCCCCTCACCCACATCCATGTGAAGTTGGATTGCTGGGCCTCGCCAGCGAGGGGGAGATGGGAAGGCTGCTGCTCCCCGACTGTGTTTATCGGAGTCTGGCATCGCTGTAATTTCAGTGTTCAGATGCAATCGCTCCCCACTCCCCTCAGGAGTAAACAATAACAAGCACAAATACAATAGACAAACAAGGCCTGCAGGACATGTATGCACACACACGCGCGCACGTCTATATGCACACACAGATGCACAAAAGCATCTGGACACACAAACAATAATAAATGCAAACCACAACCACCTTCTGTCTTGTTTTTCTGTCTTTATTTGACAGTAACTGTCGACAGAAACCTAAACAGCATTAACATGAGAAACCACAAGATCTGTGCAAAAAGACTGCACTCGGATCAGATGCTGAATCTGAATGCAGTGGCTCAATTGACCAGAACTAAACCCTTCTGTCATATAGAAGAATGTGTTGTGTTGCCGGTTCACACTGCTGGTCCCTTCGAGTTTCTCTTAAAGGCAGGTGGCTGCTGAAGACCGGCGGACCTCGCATTTCTTATCAGACAGCGCCGCCCGGTGGACTCTTAATGAACTGCAAACGATGGGCCTCTTGTTAGATGAAGCTACAAATGATGAGGAGATGATTGATTGATCCCTGAGTCATTGCATTTATATGCAATGACTACATCTGAACAAAAGGGTCAGAGGACATGCTCAAATGTCTTGTCATTTCTTTTCAAGAACAGTTGCTCACGAAATTTGCAAAATAAATGCCAACAGAGCAGATTATGCACTGGAAATAAATGTATCATATGTTATATATGATCTGATTTGGATCTCTGCTTTAGTGCCTAGCGACTATTTTTGTAGATTCACTCAATTTAAAGAAAAAAAAACACTTTGTTGCCTCAACCTGACCGCAATAAAAGTGTTAGCGCATGCGCTAGTTTCCCCCTCCTATCGTGCGTCTGACGTCATGACGTCCGCGAAATGTTTGCCTCGCACGTGTGTTTGGAGGGGAGCGACAGTCAGCAGGCCGCTCGCTAGTTTTGGAACATTTCGTGTGAATGAATGGCCTTTCCTCGTTTGCTATGATTTGCAGCGCACGTGTCCGTTTTGCCTTTAGCTAGATACTAAAGTTATAGTTTATAAAAGCACTGTCACTTAGCGGATGTGCTCTGTAACGGTGACGTTACTGAGGGTGAGGCTGTGGGAACTGTTGCAGCTGTAACACAAGTACAGAATAAAGTCACATGTCAGTCAAGTAATGCCGTCTAACCTTTAACAATTCTAAACTATCTGCAGAAAATAATCTTTTCTTTATTGTTGTATGCATACTTGACCCTTGACTAAGCCACCCTGGATGCAGTCTGGGTTGAGTTACAGTGAGGGATGCATTGGTCATAAATATTGCACTCTGCTACTGTCAGAATTTCATATTTGTTGCACTCACAGGTTAATGCATGTTTTTGTTAACTTTGTGCACTAGCCTAGATATCAGTCCCATTTCCTGTTTCTCAGGATAATATGTTTGTTTTTTTCCATTTCAGATCAGAGTTCCTGAGGTTCATGGATGCTCCCCTTGAAGAGAAGTTTGGTTAGACCTGCACTCAAATGAGCCAATCGGAGTGATCCATGACAAAGGAAGAGCTACGTGTTAAAAGGATGCTGCCATCATGCAAACTTTGGAACAGGTAGCTACATCTGTCTGTTTATCTGCGTTACTATACATTAGTGCTGAAAGAATTAGAATCGTCAATCGACAGATAATTAATGTTCAAAGAAATTAGGAATATTCAAATTTCTCAAGAACACTTTGTTCTAGATGGACAACACTCACATTGGGAAAATACATTTACAGCATTGAGCATCAACATCACAATACAAGCCCTGAACAAATATTCTTATATTTTTTTATTGATCTTTTTTAGATGTTGCATAACTTTTCTAATTTCACATTAGTTCTCTGCAGCGTCATATCAAAATATAGTCAAATATGAGCTTTGCTGTTCAACTGTTCATTGTGCTGCATCCATACAATCTGAGCGGTTTTGTAATCTCAATGGCAGTGATACTTTTTTGTTTCGTGTGTGATACAACCTTTTTCAGGGCTCAAGGTCCTGGAGCAGCACACCGAGGTCTACAGGATCCGCAAAAAGACTGGTGTCGCCACAGAGGGATTGGTTTGCATTAGCTTATTACTTTCATAGTGTTGTGGCTCAAGCTGAACTGTGCATATAGTAAATCATAATAAGGAAACTAAATATTTCTTTTGTTGACCTGTGAAATCAAATCTCGCGTGTGACCTTGCTTGTATGTGCGGTGAAATCTCTTCTCTCACTCGTCATGTAACACGATGTGTCGCGTGCACCGCTTTGTTTTGTGTGCGAGTCGTTCCATTTACCTGAAGCGTTGAGAAGAAGAGCTGTGAAAATGTCAGCGGGAACGGACATTTGGGCCTTACGTCCGCCAAAACAGCGCCTTAAATCGGTAGTGTGGGAGCATTTTGGATATCTACAAAACCAGGGAGTTGTAGTAGAAGATGTAAATCCAAATTGCAAAGCTTGTTGTCAAAAAATGACTGAAAAGGGGTAAAACACTTAAAAGCTGTTCCACCATCTTTGAGATAATCATTTTATGCCCCCACAGTAGATATCCAGTATACTTCCACAGTGCTGATGTAATGTGCTTTTTGGTGTCAAATGCAGACAAATTTCCCCTTCTGTGATCAATATAGTCAAATTAATTAATTATAAGCCTATATATAGAATTGGGAACTTCTGCATCATCAGTTCTTTTACTTTGTGTACTTACTATATTTTGAAGCTCACACTTTTTCAAAGTAAAATTTTGAATGCATGACTTCTACTTATTTCTACGTGTGGTATTACAAGAAACTCATTTTGTGTCGATTTTGGCGGATCCTGTAGACAAAAGGGGTAGAGTCCCTTTCATTTTACTGCAGCAGGGTCTGACAGTCTGCCCCTGGTTCTCCTGAGGCTGTCTTCCCTCCAGCGGGTCCAGCAATACGTTCTGGGTCTCTAGCAGCATGGTGTCGGTGTCGACTCCCAGAGAGAAGGAGATGCTGCCAGGAGCTGAGCTCTTCTCCTCCCTCCTGGTTCTGGTTGTCCACGGTGGACCGGTCTGAGCTGAAGGAGTTTCTGGTGAACCTTCATCTGATTTCACCAGAATCCGATCCGGTGGCGCCGATGACGCACATTAAGAATAACCCTATAAATAGACCATCTTCTGTCCGATGGTCTGATAGAGGATCAGGATTAAATTGAGTTTCATAACAAGTCGAAGTGCTTCTTCCACCACTGATTCACTCTCTCCTGGTAACTCATACAACACCAATCCTAAAGCATAGCAATTGATTATATTATATATACACACTTGTCTTTCCTGATAACTATGCCAAGGCTGTTTTCCCAAATTTCAAACCTATATTCGTCACCGTCTTGAACACCTAATTGTTATGGAAGGCAACATGAGGCCGGGGATGCACGGCACCAAGTCAGCGGCTAATGACACCGACAAAGAAACTGATGTGGATCTGTCACATCAGCAGATAACTCAACTGCTCTAAAGGTTACCAGTTAAAGGGATAGTTGTATGAAGTACTTCTCCAGAGTCAGTGTATTTTTTAACCTTACAGTCAGACAGCACTGTGCTCTCCCCAAAGCAACCAAGCTGCTTTGACAAATTAATCAATCACCAGTATTTATGCTTATGTACAGATTTTACAGCGACAAGACATCAAACTGTATTGGTGAGCCTTTAAAATTTGGAGGAAGAATTCCACAAGCGTGAAGCATCGATATTGGTATTTCTCAGTCATCAGTATTTATTGTGAGGAAAGACATACAGGGCTGAAAAGCATGAAGGTTCTGTAAGAGGTTTATTTTCTCCATATATTTTACAAATAGAAGCACAAACGTTCATCGACTCTCGACGACACAACAGTGTCTGAAGTACTTTGAACAGCTATAGGTAATGGAAACGAAGATCTCGTCCGTTTATCTGCAAAGAAAGAAGAATAAAAGAAAGGTAAGAAAGTGAACACAGCTCTTTAAACTTGGATGGGGACAAGATGAACGTCTGGAGATACTCTAAAACCTAAAGGGCATCTAGACTGTTCTATCAAAGAATGAAACACAAAACATTACAGTCTTCTCTACAGTGTTACCTCTGTTAAAACAAGCCTCAGGTTCTGAGTTCAGCAGAGAATGAGGAGGAGAATTAGTCACACAACAAGGTGATGGATATTGGACATTATAAAAAGACATGCATAGGTGAGAGCATCTTCTGCAGGACAGAGAATAACTCAAAAGGTGAATGATGGAGGAATATAATGAAAGAGGGCAAGTCGCTGGGGGAAAATCTGTGAAAGTGAAAAGACTTACAGAGCAGCAGCTCCAGAGATGATCTCAATGAGCTCCTTGGTGATGACGGCCTGTCTGGTACGGTTGAAGGTGAGGGTCAGCTTGTCAATCATCTCAGCTGAAGGAACGGGAGACAAATACGTCAGTCGATGTCGAAATGTTAAACTTTACTTCAGAAGAGGAAAATCGAATGCAGCCCTGAACGCATGTGAAAAGTGATGACATAATCCACGAGAAGACAAGTGAACACATCAAACTAAAACTGAATAATGGACCAAAACACTACGCCTGAATAATGGACGTTTACAAAAAAAACAAAAAGGAATACACATTTGTTTTAAAATATAAAAATGAAACATGAAAACTGGTCACAGCAAGTTGGACACAAATCTAACCGGCGTGCCTGTGATCGGTTCTGTGCAGGCCGGGCTCATCTCGAACAAGCCTATAAATACATAACCTCGTCACACGTTTGCAGTTTAAACTGGTAGCTCGGCACTGTGGCAATTACCAAGAACATGTCACATAAATTGGCACTTGGCTGCTCGCAAATACTGCAGGTGAGTATCGGTACCTCTATTCTCTCATGATGGTATAAATCAGGTTCTGAAGCCCAAATTAGCTCCCCACAGCCATCGGTGTGTGAATGAGCATTAGATCAGATCCTTGTACAGCAGCCTCGGCCATCAGCGTATGAAAGTGTGTGTGTGAACGTGTTAAACGTTGACATCTAGTGTAAAGCACTTTGAGCGGTCGGAAGACTGGAAAGGCGCTAAATAAATGCATTTACTTTCAGTCGATAACTTCATTTTAGATCCAATTCTTTCTCATTACAGATGTATAGCAACAGCACACTCCTGAAAGAAGGGAATGTAAAATGTGTTCTTACAGGCGTTCTTGCTGGCGTTGTCCATGGCGGTCATCCTGGCACTCTGCTCAGCGGTGGTGGACTCCTTCATGGCCATGTAGAGGAGGTTGACCAGAGCAAACTCCTGGTAGTTCCTCAGCACATCAGCATCAATGTCATCATAGACGCCCATGCTCTCTGTCGTGGGAGGAACACGAGATGTTCAGTATCTCTCTGTAAGGGACACCCGAGGATCTGTGCAAACATTTTGGTTCTTTACAACAACACTATACCTGCGTTAGCAATCGTCTCTAAGGAAAACACCGGCTTCTTCTCCGTCTTGTATGAGATAACAGACCTGCATCAGAGAAACAGATTAATTTTAATGATCGAGACGACGTCGTGTTTTTTGCTCATACCACATGGAAAAAGTAAAAACCGAGCAGCTTACTTGAACCTGTTGAAGATGATGGAGCCCTGGTCAAACTCATATCCACAGTCAAGCAGCTCGCCGGCGACGATTGAAGCGTCACTGAAGCTTGGGGGCTTGCGGCCAATTTCCTTACAGTTCAGAATGATGTGTTGTTTATGAGTTCTGATCAGGAACAGAGGGTGTTATTGGTACAGTAACTCAATCATCACCTGAACACTTATTCTAAACTACAAGTCATCTAATTAGCAACTTAGTTAGTTATTCTAAACCTAACACAAGACTATAAATATCACAAAATTTCTGCCGCAAATAAACAGCAACATCAGTGAACCTGTGTCTTTCATTAAATGTTATAATTATATCAATATTTAATGTTTCCATTCGTACCTTTGCAGGATGCCTCTCAGCTTGTCTCCCACATTGATCACCATGACCTCCTTGCCAGCGCCCGTCAGGACGGCGACCTCGGTCTTAATGGCCTTGGCCACATTGGAGTGGATGGCACCACAGAGTCCACGGTCGGAAGACACGCCAATGATCAAGTGCTTGGCGATCTTGTCCTCCGGCACTTGGATGTCGGCCTTCTCGTAGAGGGCTGGAGAGCAGAGAGGAAACGGTGGAAACTTAGACCCGTGTCAAAACATTAAAAAAAAACACGCTATCAGGGGTAAAAATAATACAGAGGGAGAGACAACAAGACAGGTGTACATACCCAGAGCACCGGCACCGTACACTCTGGCTGGCTTCAGCTGCCTCTCAGCACGAGCATACTTGGCAGCGGCCACCATTTTCATGGACTTTGTGATTTTCTGGATGTTCTTGATGGACTTCAACCGGATGGTGACTAAAGAAAAGAAAAGGACATTACCAAGTCTGACAACTGATGATACAAATGTGGTTAAAGGCATATTAAACTACATTCACCTGTGTGGCAACTTGATGCTTTATTACTGGCAAACAGTCACTTTACTGAGAGATGACCTTTGTGAATCACTAAGATCGGCTGTTATTAAGTTGTTGGGTTTTAAATGGTTTGTTCTTCAGTTGCCGGCATAATCACCTTCAACCAAAATAGACCACAGAGGGAGCGACCTAGTTAAGATAGTTTTATCTGTAAACTATTATATTGCATGTAAAACATTGCAACGGTTTAATAAAATTATATTAAAACCATGTTTTGAAGACTCTAAAAACCTGTAAACTTACACATTTGAATATACTCAGAATGTATTTTAGCAGAGACCATCTGGTGTGTTATTAGTGTGAGTTTATGGTCTGCAACAGGTTGTTATGCTGTTGTCTTTGCATATTAAGAGGCTAGTATGCTAAATTACTTACTGTCCTTCAAGGTAGCCATGTTCCTGACCTGCCCACTGTGGAAAGAAATACTGCATGTAAGCTTCAGCTGCAAGCATTGTCAACACGTTACAGCATTAATAACAAAGCCTAACATTAACAGCAGCTAATGTCACGTTAGCATTGACTCATTTTAACTTAAAACATTCACTTTGTTTGCTAGCTAGCGCTGCAAGTGTGCTAGCATCAGTTAGCTTAGTAGCTGCTTTGACAGTTAGCCCTAGCAAGCTATATCTCTATGACTGTGTTGGACAATGTAGTTAAAATAATTTTAAATCATTCATTGGTTAAATGTTTACTCTCTTCACTGGTTTCTCGCACAATGTCAGAGTGTTTAAGCTAGTAAGCTAAGCTAGCATTAGCTTCTCTGAACTCACAGACACACCGCTGTCATTCATTAGCCGCGGCCTCCACGTTAGCACGTCCTTGCATTCAATAACTGCACGTTTTACAGACTACAAGTTACACATTTACTCTAATCAAATATCACATGATGTGCATACATATAACATACAAGCAAATATTGCTGTGGAAGTATTTAAATGCGTTTGACTTTACCATTGTGGGGAGAACACCAACGCGCTGGTCCTGGCGAACATGGTTACTGCTATGAAGGTCAGACACTCACGACTGCGCAGGCGCAAACTAAAGGTAAAATGGACGAATGATGCGTTCTCGAGCTGCCAAATATATCGTTAAGAGTGAGATCCACAACGCATGAACGAAGCCGCAATGTCTCGCACTTAAATTAACCCTTTTAATGAAAGAAGTATTCAGATATTTTTAATTTTGACTTTACTCCCAGTGCAGAAATACTATGTTACAAGTAAAAGTCCTGTATTCAAATTTGTACTCTTGTACAAATGTATTAGCATCAAAGTACTCGCACTATCTCCACCTCACATGGATATGTACAGTAAACATTCTCCCATTTTTGAATAAAGTAATGTTTTATGGATTGTATATTGCTGGTACGTATTTTATTTTTTACTCTTTATTTGTTAAGTATTGTATATTTGTTTGCTGTTTTACTGAACATTGTGTTAAATCCGAAGCTTAAGACAAGTCCATGAACGCACCTACAGCTCTCGCGTGATTAAACCTTTCGCGCGAGATTATGTCGTTCGACATGCGGAAACTGTTAACGTTAGCAGCTAGTGGTTGTTCATGGTGTAGCCGGGATTCGAGGAGACTTTTCCCTCACTTTAAGCGTCATAAATAAACACGTAGCGGGTGTTTTGTGTTTGTTGTTGCTCGTCAGAATGGGGAAAGCTGATTTTCTCTCCCCGAAGGCGATAGCCAACCGGATAAAATCAAAAGGGCTCCAGAAGCTGAGATGGTATTGTCAGATGTGTCAAAAACAATGCCGAGATGAGGTGAGATGGTCGGTTAATTAAATCTGTCTGATTTAGTGTATTTCATTTTATTTTTTTAACTTATTTGTCTTTTCTAGAATGGCTTCAAATGTCACTGCATGGCCGAGTCCCACCAGAGGCAGCTGCTGCTGGCCTCAGAGGACCCAAACAAGTTCATGGACTACTTCTCTGAGTAAGTTCCGTTATGGCTCATAAATAAATAAATAAATCACGTAAAGTGCAGTTCTTCAGATGGAAGAGTTCATTAATGTTTAATTTCCTCCCAGTGAGTTCAAAAACGACTTCATTGAGCTGCTCAGCAGACGTTTCGGTGAGTCCTGATTCCACACACACACACATCCAGATGTTTTGCTCTACAGCAGCTGTGTCATGAAGTTGTTTTTCTTCCTCTACCTGCAGGGACCAAGCGAGTGCACAACAACATCATTTACAATGAATACATCAGCCACAGAGAGCACGTGCACATGAACTCCACACAGTGGGAGACGCTCACCGACTTCACCAAGTGGCTGGGCAGAGAAGGTAAAGTGTCTTAATACAGCTGCACACCTTTTAGTTCTACACCCCACAACGAAACATTTAGGAGAGGAGCTTCTGTCCTCAAACAGATGTGCAACAGCTTCTGTATTTGCAGAGTAGACAGATGTGGGAGCACTGGAATGACAATATTAAGTAAATAAAGTACATAACATGGGTAAATATTAACCGTGGGGTCAGAGATCAGTCTCGATATCACCATCATTTGATTTATATTTTAAAAAATTCTCGCTCGTGTGATTGGTTGAAAATGGAGGACACAACATTTACATTTTTGGATTTCTATTATTTGTAAATATATAAAGTTAACCATCAGACACAATGTTCAGAAACCAGTTACTGCTACATCATTTTATTGTGTGTAAGAATCGGCTGAATGTTGCTGCTAGGTTTCTGCAAGGTGGACGAGACCCCTAAAGGCTGGTACGTCCAGTACATCGACCGCGACCCGGAGACCATCCGCCGCCAAGAGGAGCAGGCGAGGAAGAAGAAGCAGGACCTGGACGACGAGGAGAGGAGCGCCAAGTTCATCGAGGAGCAGGTCCGCAGAGGCCGCGACGGCAAAGAGATAGAGGTGAGTGCTGGCAGCACGGACTTCAGCCTCGCACGTGCTCAGTAGATCAATAGATTCAAAGTCAAAATATGTTGTTCCTGTATTTTATTTTGTAGGAAAATCCAGTTTTCACAGAGCTGAAACGTGAGAGTGAAGAAGAAAAAGGTTTGTTTTTTTTGCTTCGTTTTGTGATCCGTCACATTTCCCTTGTTTCTTTCCACTCACCCTCGCCTGTTTTCCTGCAGTTGCTTTCAACATGGGCGCCTCTTCATCTGTCGCCGGGCCTTCCAAATCGAGGTACAGACGTCTTGGCACGTTGCTAATTGTGCCGGCTAATTATCAAGCAAGTATAATTTCATCGTGTCGTGTCTCCCTGTAGCTCTGCTCTGGGTGCTAGTGCCCTCAAAGCAGCAGCGTCCTCCACCAAGAGGAAAGACACCAGTTCAGACACCCGGAGCGAGAAGAAGAAGAAATCTGCTCTGGAGGAGATCATGGAGGTAGAGAAGATGATGTTTTTGTCCTCTTACGCGTGTCTGCATTCAGTCTGTACTCACCCCGGTTTGCGATGCATCTCGTTTAGATGGAGGAGAAGAAGAGGAAGAAGCAGTCGGTCAGAACAGATTACTGGCTGCAGCCCAACATTGTGGTGAAAGTCGTCACCAAGCGACTGGGAGAGAAGTACCACAAGAAGAAGGCCGTCATCATGGTAATGACGCTGTGCAGCTGACGGCGTGTTTATGTGTTGTGTTGGAGACGTGTGTCGCTGAAAGCCGTGTTTTATTTTCTCGTAGGAGGTGCGAGACAAATATGGAGCCGTGGTGAAGATGATCGACTCTGGAGACAAACTGAAACTGGACCAGAATCACGTGGAGACGGTGATACCTGCACCAGGTGAACCACCGGAACGCTTTAAAAGTCGTTCTACAGATTGTTACTGAACGTAGCGCTGATCGACGGTGGGAACATCTTGTACCTCAGCTGCATCTTTCTATCCTCCTCAGCTTCTTGTTGTCAAACTTCCTGCAGGTAAACTTGTTTTGATCCTGAACGGTCCGCACAGAGACACTGAGGCTCTGCTGGAGGGAATAGACGAGAAGAACTTCAGCGCAACACTCGCGCTCGAGTCTGTAAGTGTGTCCAGAGGCTCCTCCCACATCTGTACCTGTCACGTGTTAGTCTTTGGTTTATTATCTACTGTACGTCTTTTTCTTTTGCCGACGTCTGCCAAAACGGCGTCACCCAAATTATAAAAAAGCATATTCTCATTTTCCACTCGGGTTATCTCACCATGCAGATAGTTTGGGTTTTGCTATAAAAGTCTCTGAAACTTTCTTTGTGTAATATTAACACCATAAATAAAACCTGGCCAGATTTATTCATATGCATCTACTGGTAAGGTAGAAAATCAGCTTTTACTGAACATAAAATGAGCAAACAACCCTTTAATCACTAGTCAGTTAGTGGTGAACTTATTACTCTGTATTCACACCACGTTAGACAGAAGAGTGTTCAGCTTTCCTCCCGCGTGAGAATAAACTTCAAAAAGTCCCGAAAATACAACTTGGACTAAAATATTTGATAACACAAATGCTGATTAACAGCGGGCGGAAGTGACGGTTCTGGAGATCGTTTAAACATCTTCTGACTACATTCATGGTGAAGAAACTATACAATGTGAGACTTGACTTGTAAGAACTTGCATTAGAGTTATTTTTCGTCATTAAAGTCTCACCTTCTCTCGTCTTCAGGGTCAACAGAAGGGGAAGAGAGTGGACGTCGCCTATGAGGATTTCTCAAAACTGGCCTGAACCGACAACCTTCCTGTTCGAACCTCAGGGACTCTACTGTGTCAGAGTTCATTTTACCCCCCGAGCTGTCGCCTGTACATAAACGCATCGTCATCCCAGGCAGTCATCACAGAGGAGCAACGTGTTCAATTTGTTTTTTATTTTGTATTAATATTCAAGTTGATCTTCACATTGCAGATGTACATTTTGTCCAAATAAACTCAGTGAAAAAATGATTCTGGTGTTCTTTTGGAAAACAATTAGAAGAGAAACTTGAAAAATAAAATGGATACATGAACACCAGTGGGAGAGTTGTGTTCCCATCTTTCTTCTGGCTCCTGTGTTTCCCGCTCTTTTAAATGCGTGCGATACGTGAACGAGTCTCAGAGCGTCTGCAGGGAGCTGTTGAGATTTGGGACGATGTAGTCGGTGTAGTGGCCGTCGATGAAGCCCTTTCCGCTGTTGTGTATGAACCAGCAGTAGACGCTGGAGCCGCGTTTCTCATCGCTCCTGTAGTCCTTCTGCCAACCCCTAAAACACACGAGTTCATGGTTTAAATCAGAGACATGTTTGGATGTTTGATATCTTTCATGTGAGTCTAAACGTACCTGGTGACGAGCAGCTTGTTGCCCTTCACCTCCATGGTGGCCTCCTTCTTCAGAGGGTCGACTCCCTCGTGCACATCGTACACGCTCACCTCAGGCTCTCTGGAGAACTGCCCTGAAGAGAAGAGATCACACATATCGTTCAGCTCTAAATAAAACCGCTAAAAGGGACATTTTGAACCTGCGTGTCAGATGTGAATGGCTACGATTTGCCAGTTTCACAAAGTCAAGACAGACTGTTTCTAACTCCTGTTTTATAGACACAAAATAATCAATACTAGTAAAAGTGTACCCCGTATTAAGATTATTTTCAATGCTTTAGCTTGCCCTGAAAGAGCCCTTTCAGACGGGGAACTGAAGCAGTTACCTCTCTTCAAAGCCTCAAGATTATATTAACAAAAACAGTAATTTTACCTCGGAGAACACATGAGTTGCTGGTCTGGTGGCTTTAAAGAGAGATAACATCTTCAGTTCTCTGACAGAAAGGTAAAGAAGTGAAAATATTCTAAATATAGCGTACATTTAAACTGATATTTATTATTTTTAGGTGACTAAAATACGTCCACAGCAGTACATTGCTTTGCTCCCGTGCTGGTTCTCCCTTTAAATTGTCTCTACTTTTTATAATATTTTCATACTTGTACTAGTTTGTCAGATGAATATTACTGAAGCAGCTGTAAAGTAACACCAGTCTATGTGCCTTAAGGTGCAGTAACACTAGTGGCCACTTGATGCTGGCTCCAAAAATCCAACTACACTGGTCTTGGTTCATCATTTTTTCATGCCGAATGACTTATTTCCAAGAAATCTCTGGTAAACACGAGATTTAAAGAGGTGCTTTTGTGCGGTATAATTTTATAGTATATATATTTTCCCAAATTTAGATTAAATCGGTCCAGCAGCTGATGAAGACGTCCTCCCATTTGGGGGCCTCTGGGTGACTTCGTCCATGTTTTTCTACAGCGTGAGGCTTGAAGTCTGACTCACAGTAAAGGTCTGTAGCTGTGAGTGTTTCGTACCTATGAGCCCGTGGACCAGAGGGGAGTACCGGTTGTCGTTGGGGATGTAGACGCCGAGGAAGTCCACATTGACGGGGTTTTTCTTCCACACGCGGTGAAGTAGCACCATCACCTCGATGTCATTATTTATGAAGATGGAAACATGAGAGTTCTTCACAATAGAGATCCTCACCCTGAAACGCAGAAACAAAGAGAGAATATTTAAAAAATGAGCCTGTTGTTGAGCCAGACGCTGTAAATAAAGTGTGTGGCGGTTTACCCGTCCTGCGTGATCCCAGCCGTGGCGCCCCAGGTGAAGGAGTGGTTGTTCTGGCCGTCGGTGAAGGCGATGCTGTCGGTGTCGACGGTCACGCTGACTCCGTCCGGTTGGTAGTAGACTGAGATGGCGCCGAAGTAGGTGCTCAGTTTGCTTTTGATCGCCTGCTTGGAGCCGACCAGCTGACCATTCACCACCAAGCCTTTAGGACGGGAGTACCAATGTCACAGATGCGTCAAAACCAAAGCTCAAAATATGAAAAGTTGGTATTTATCATCGAGGTTAAAGTCAGGTTCGTTGAAAGTTGCAGCAAAATAGACGAGTGAAACATTATTGAGCATCTTTTGTCATCCGATACCCAAGTTTGTATGTATTGTACTACGTTTAGTACCTGTTCCACTGTCAGACACCAGGTTGAGAATGTGTCCAGGTGTGGAGTCGATGTTGAAGCAGACGTCCATGTTTCCTCTGGGCAGGTGGACGATGAAGTGAGGGTCGTTGTCCACTGAAGGAGAAACACATCGAGCAACGTTTTAACATTTTACACTGCAGCTGGAAGAGTACTCGTGACTTTAAGGAAGAAATCAGAAGTAAGTATGTGTGTGTGTGTGTGTGTGTGTGTGTGTGTGTGTGTGTGTGTGTGCGTGTGTTACCTAAGTTGACTTGCTGAGGCAGGCTCAACTCCACGGTGCCCTTCACAACCTCTTTCGGGGGGGCCATGGTGGTCATCTGGACCCAGGGTGGAGCATCGTAGGTCAAAAGCGATGGCGACAGACCCTTGGACACAGAGCCGCCTCCTCCCACTCCTGTGCCTACATACACATGACATATTTAAAGTTAACGCAGGAGTTGTTTTGATCAGCATCGTCATTACGGACTCCATTAGGAACATTAAGTTGAATATTTTATTAACCTTTCTGGCCAGATAAAGATCCAATCAAAAATCTAATCTTGCTCAAATCTGTCCTGTCCATGTCCTACCCCTCTATCTCTGACCTATTTCCAGTCTCTACACTTTTAAAAATAAGGTTTAGACATCAATCAACACCATAGAACGTATATAAACCCATTGGTTTGTGACCTGCAGTCTTGAATCCTTGAGTGTGGCATTTTGGCCATCGCCATCTTGCTTTTTTTGCAACCAGTGAACTGAAGTGACCATATTTGGACACTGTGCTATAGACCTGTCATTTACAGTAAGCCCCGCCCTAAAGCATCCCCTGCTTTATGGTCTGTTTGACTCTAAATGGACCATAATGTACTAAATGAACATCATGCTGTATTGAAGAAGACTTGAAACTAGAGATTGAGACCATAAACTCATGTTTACAATGTTTACTGAGGTAATAAATCAAGAGAGAAGTAGAGTCATTTTCTCATAGACTTCTATACAACCAGAGGAGTCGCCCCCTGGTGGACATTAGAGAGAATGCAGGTTGCCGCCTGATCAACATTAAAACGGTGCATCTTCTGTCGGGCACCTGAGCAGCAGCCTTGCTTGGGGTCCCTCGGCGAGTCGGCCAGCAGCCTCTCCCTGCCGTCCTCGCTCTCCACCAGCAGAGCGGTGAGAGGAGTGACGAACTGATGCTCCACGGCCAGCGCCATGATCTTCTGGGTGATCTTCCTCTTCTTGGCAGCCG
The DNA here is from genome assembly GCF_004355925.1 of Anarrhichthys ocellatus. Lineage (NCBI taxonomy): Eukaryota > Metazoa > Chordata > Actinopteri > Perciformes > Anarhichadidae > Anarrhichthys > Anarrhichthys ocellatus. The sequence continues at coordinate 5,258,069 of NW_022280051.1, read as the reverse complement.
TGGGAGCCAGAGACCTGCGGGAGAGAAACACTGCAGCTGTCAAATACTGACCAGTTTACCATCATGCTTCCACACTTTTAGTCTACTGGAAGGTTCTTTGACCCGGTAACCATGTTTCCTATGAACTTTTATCATTGAATTGTCATCTGTAGGCCTGATTTTGACCCTAATGTTTCTTGTTTCTTGATTTCTTTTTTTACTAAATCCTGTTGGTGAATTCAGGACCTTCCTACCACCCTGCCATGTCTTCATGTTTCAACAGTCCTCCATCCCTTGGTGTGCTCATGATCCTCTCACCTTTCAGCGAGCAGCTGTTTGACGGTGATGTAGGCCCACATTTGTCTGGCGAAGCCCGTGAACGAGTGCTGCTGCTTGGCCAGCTCCGTGTCCAGCTCCGCGAAGTCCCCCTCCGTCTCCAGGGTGATGTCCAGGCGGGCCTGCAGGACGAGATGGGACAGAGGACACTGGTAGCACCATTCCCTTCCCTTGAACCCCTCAAAGCCTGCATTTTGTTTTTACTCACAGAAAACGCGGTGGTGAAGCTGGTCAGGGTGTTGCTCTCGGACGGCAGCACCTTCCCGGCCACCACCAGCTCTGAGCCGCTGAAGTATTTGTCGAAGCTCCTCCGGGTGACGTCCGACACCGTGTCGTCTGGGAACTGGATGGTGATCCTCCTCAGCAGAGGAGAGGAGACCTGGCTGTAAAAGGCCTGCAGGGCGAAGAGGAGGGGATGTAGAAGATGTTGATCTTTAAGGGGCATAAAGGAACTAAGCCCTGATCTCGCTAAGCACATCAACATGTCTTCATGGTATTTTCACAGGAAAATTACCTTTTCATATGTAACAATTAAACATGTGAAAGTAATGCATACGATATATTGTAAATCATAAGATGACGTCAGCTCGGTTTTATCATGGCTGCATGTAGACCAAGACTTAATCTTAATCTTCTGTCTTAGTTTTTACTGTTCTGCACTTAAAATACAACATAGTCCATCTTTCCAAAATATAATAAAGAACAAATGATGCATGAAGCTAGTTCCTCTTTCAGGAAGAGAACAAAGATGTTTTATGATCTTAGTGACGTAGAGGTGTTTTGCCGGAGGTGAAGTTCTCCCCCCGGTCGTCGTACCCGTATCTGTTCTGCAGCGTCGTGGTTGGCGTAGATCCTCTGAGCCATGCCCCTGTTCTCCATGGCGATGCGCTCCAGGAAGTCGTAGTCCACGTCGAAGCCCATGCCCAGCGAGAAGAGAGAGAACTCCTCCCTCATCACCCGCTTCACATTCTTCTGGATGGTACTCAGCTTGATCTCACCTGCAAGAAATCAGCATCTTACTGAGACAGTTCCATGTTTTTTTCACTTTTTTAAGTCAGTGCATTCTTTCTCCCTGTGTGAAACCAAGCAGCTGGATCAGTCCGTCTTACCCACAGTGGGGTCCCCATCAGACACCAGGATGATCATGGAGACGGAGCGAGGGTCGATGAGCCCCTGGTTGGACGCCTTCACCAGCATCTGGACCGCTCTCATCAGCGCCTCGTTGATGTTGGTACCTGGAGACAGTGAAGTAGAGTCATAAACACACAGAGCAGCCTCATCAGAACAATCAAATACTCGATTAAAGAATAATATTCTCTCTCACCTCCGTTGGGTTTGATGTCCTCGATGTATTTCTTGGCATCTGCGACCTGAATGGAGGAGCCGGGGACCAGATCCTCTCTCCAGCAGCGCACGTTGTGGTTGAAGTCGATGATGTTGAACTGATCATCTATGGTCAGGTCGTCCAAAATAGCCTGCATGGCCGCCACCGTCTGTGAGAGAGGTCAGCGATTAAATGCACTCTGCAGAATGACCACAGGGGGGCAGCGTTTCACAAAGAGAGTGGTGAAGAATTATTCCAATGTCCCCCCCTTGGGCCCTAAACCCTGGACCCTCATGGACTAAAGTGCACAGAACTCTTTGTAAACAAACCACCTACTTGCTTCATCTTGACTCCCCACATGGATCCACTGACGTCAATGACAAACACGATGTTTTTAGGAAGAGGAGAGAGGTTGGAGGGAGCGAAGAAGTGGACAAAATGGCCGTCTGACACCTGGAAGACAACGCAAAATGAAAACAGTTTCTAGCCTCACGCGATGTTAAAGTTAATTAATGAGGCTTTAGACAGTAGATGTTGACACCTGCAGTTCCCCGGCATTGCTGTCTCTCGTCACGTCATATTTGACCATTAAGGCGCCGTCGATAGCGCTGTCGGTGCAGTTGACACACTTTCTCTGCTGCTGCAGGTTTGGCTTGAAGACGATATGAGCCTGGGGACAAAGACACAGTTCATGAAACAAACCGTCAAACCTTCTGACACATTAAAGTAAAAACTCTGTATTATTGTCTCTGCCAAGAAAGCGTATGATTTCAATTGAATGTGTCTCACCTTGTCTTTGGACAATGTAACTTTGATGAGCTCTTCAAACTGCTGTCCGAGGGAGTTCACCGCTTGCACAGTGGAGATTCCCTTCGGCTCAAAGATGTACACGTCCACCTGGAGAGATTCTGGGTTTAGCGATCGGTGGTTGACACAGAGGCAAACACATGGATTCATCCTGTTATCCTAACCTGGAACTGTGGCACCAGCCTCCCGGGCTGCAGGTAGAGCAAGTGCTCGTAGAAGCCCAGCTTCCTCTGCATCATCTCCTGGTAGTGGAGCTCGAACTCGATGTTGCTGCCTGGAGGCACGTGGACTTCCGTCTTAAACGTCTCCATGTCCTGGGAGTTGGCCCTGTAAAGCAGAAAACATCTTACAGTGACGCTGGTGAGCTCCATAGAGGATTGAGCTCCAAGAGGGCCGATCCGGTACCTGACGATGCCCGCCGCCTTGCCTCTGGCTCTGGCCTGGGCGTACAGGTTCCTGGCCACCGTCTTCTCCTTCACCGAGCCCACGAATATGATCCCGTTCATGTTCCTGCAACACAGACAGTGACGAGTCAAAGCTCTCTCTATAAGAGGCCGCTTGGGACGCTGTGAAAGCGGGACTCACATGGTGAAGTTAGTGATGAAAGCTTGCTTGGGGATCTGGACGTTGAAGCCGATGCTCTGGGACTTGGAGCCCGAGTTGACCACCAAGCTCCTGACGGTGGTGTGGGCGAAGCGCGACGTGATGCGGCTCTCCACCTTGTAGCTCTTGACGGTGATGTCATCTCCGCGGATGGCCTGTGAGGGGGCAAAGACAGAAGAAGAAGAAGTGATTCTCTTAGAATTCTTTCCCGTTTCTGACCTGGACGTCTCTTAATTATCAGCCGTGATGTTTTTTTACAGGTGTGTTGAGATCAAAATGAAGCTGGCAAAGAGGCCACTGCCCCCCTCCCACACCACTTTACGCCCCTGGCCTGATTTGGCGTCGCAGCTTTTGTGATCCCATATCAAGATCGTTTCTTTTAGACTTTGTTATCTTTTCTGATATAAGACTTAATGTGATTTTTGCCAGACTTTCTCCCCACATATCTTAATATTTAAGAGATGTCTTTGTCTCACTTATTTCCTACTGTGCACCACAAACAACTAAAGATCTCTTTATATCTTCTCTTAAGTTTGTTTAAATTTAGAAAATGTTATGACAATATCAAACTATTTTATTCTGCATCTACTTGTATCAAGACTTGATTGACATTATGACCCTAAGAACACATAAATGTTATAGATGCCCTGTGGAACATTTCTTAGACACTTCCCCTAAATGTGATAAAACCACAAAATAATAAACCAACTGATTTGATTTGTTGGGAAGAGAAAGACTGAATGAGAGCAGGATCGGTGCAGAACAAAGTCAATAACCCGTCAGTCATGAGAATCTCTTCAAACAGCAGCATATTGACTATTAGATAAGCTTAAACTCTGTCACAGTGGACAACAAACAGGGAGTCATACCTCAAAGTCTTCCTGCTCCTCGCTGGTCAATATCGCTCTCTGAAACACACGAACACGTCAGCTTCATACGGTCTTAATCTGCTCTCTGAGAGAAGATTATACATTTAAAAAGCCGCCGTTATTAAGAAACAGATGACAGGATTCAAATCAGGATCCGTTGGTTCGTAGTTGATGATGCCTTGTTCATTTCTGTGTAATCAGTAACATGCTGCCCTCCGTGGATCGATGGCGCCGTTATTGCAACACCAACGAGAAAATGTTAAGTAAATAAGAAATGTCAGTTTGTTCCGAAGGAGATCTCACCTTGTGTCTCTCCCGATGATCCCGTAGATCTGACTAGAGGCAGAGAGAACAAGAAAATACAATCAATATCATTTTCTTTGTTCAATTCTAAATTGACTGTAAAAGATTTAATTAAAAACTAAAACATACACAAGAAAGCTTGTTGTAACATTGATGAAAATTCATCATGCAGAATTTGCGCAGTAGGATTTATAAGATTTATTCTGCACGATTCAGAGAGTAGACAAAATAAATGAACCTTCTGCTGTACAAAGATGAGTTTTAACGGCCCACGGTCAGGGCAAGAATTTAGATTTCATTTAAAAAATTCACATATACACAAAAAAATCTCAAATGACGAGAATTCACTGAAAAAATATACTTTTTCTCTTTGAATCGAGTCTCAATTTAACTTGTAAAAATCCTAAAATCACATAAAAACCAATGATATGAAAAAGGAAGTTTATGTCCTCTTGACAGTCATTAGGGACAAACAACCACCAACACATGCAAAATCTGTTCATAAATGCATATTTTAGCTTTCTTTCAATTTAGAAATCAAAACAAATACTTTAAGATTGATATTAGTCTAAAGAATGGTTGCTAACACCCTCCGACTCACCCTCTCGTCCTCCCATTCTCCGTCTATCACAAACTCAAAGCCGCGGCCCTGCTGGAGGAGCAGGAGCCCCAGAAGAGGCAGCAGCAGACGTCTCATGTTTCCAGGCCTGTGGGCTCCAACACAAACACCCTCACACACACACATATAAATAAGAATAAACAGCGTTGGGAGACAGACGGTCCTTCTGCAGAGAGCCTCGTGGAGACACAGCCGAGCTGGAAACTGAAGGTTAAAATCCACTGAACTGATCAACTCCCAGTCCCGGTCAATATTTGTTGTGTTTAAATGTCAAACCAGAGACGAGAAGGACACTTTGTAACTTGACCTGCAGTGTGTAAATAAAACAGATTTGACTCATTCTCAGAGATTTCATGTCAAACTGATATAAAAGTGACAAACTGACCGGTATGGTGCACTTTGGGTCAAATATCTTTGCGGTGTGTTTCTGACATGAAGGTGGCAGCTTTTTTAAACATTACAAAGCCAAAGAGATGAACTTTTTAAAGCACATTTCTATAGATTACAAGAGAAAGATGTTGTGTTGCAATGTGCCCACAAGATGGCACCAGAGTAGATCTAACAGCAGAAGCATTTCTGTCTCCTCGTTCACGTTGTAATTCTATATAATAGTGGATGTTTTTACAGTCGGTTAGATTTTGATTAAATGTTTGATTTCTGGGGAAATAATAGATTTGGAATTATGGGGAATTTTTGTTTTCATCGTTATTGAAAAAAACAATAATCTAATGCAAATAGTGAATGAATAAATAAATATAATATAACAAGAGACAACGAACGTCTCCGAACTCCAGCTTCTGAGTTGCGCTTACATCATTTAGAAGAAGCATTCTTCTGCAGAACGTTAACAAAATCATAAATGGAGGTTTTCCATTGTAATACTTCTTCAATCAGCACAGGCACGTCCTTCTAAACAGGCTTTATACTCATGTCCATGCTCCTCCTCGAGTGGTGATTGTGAAATAAAGAAATTGTCTCCTCATCTCTGCCTTTCCTGAAACCATCTAATGTCTATTCTCTATAAAAATGAATTAAAACACTCAACGCTAAAGATATGGAATGCATCAAACTCACCTATTAAAACACAGCATTTCAAACATTGGGGTCATTTTGAACTAACAAGGTTCCTGTCAGCCCCCTAGTGGTGATTACAAGTAGCGCCAAATAGATTTCTCTCTTTGACCATGATGGTGTGAATAACATACAAGTGATGAACATAGAAAATACACTAATATCAGACGCCTTCACTTTATACTTCTACTCAACTACATTTATAACAGCTTTGGTTACTTTACCAATTATTTTTGTTTATTGAATATGTTTTGCTATAAATTAAACTACCCAAACAGTATATATAAGTAGAGCTGAAATGATTAGTCGATTAGAATATTTATTGGAAGCTATTTTGATGAACGTTTAAGTGATTTTATCAGGTCAAAACATTTCATGGTTTCAGATTCACAAATGTGAAGATTTGTAGATTTTCCTTCAAATAATTTAAAGTCCAAAATGGTTCAAATTGAGCTCCACCTCAAACAACTAGATTTAAATTATTTCGGGGTTTAACTCGTAGGCTACTTGATTCCGACACCCCCTGAAGGCAGCAGCCCAAATTGCCCCTCATCTAGGAGAGGAACTGAAAGCACCGCGTCTCTCTCCTCCAGATGGGTGGGCGTATTTTCTCCTCCACCCCGCGTCCCCTCTCTGATCCGGTCACTCTGATCCGGACACACGGAGACGCGCCGCGCGCTGGAGAATAACGTCCCATTCATCTTTTTAAGTTCTACCGGAGAAGGACTGCAAGATGCTGCTGCTGACTTTACTGCTATGCTTCAGCCCGAGTGTACTCGGACAACTGGAGGAATCCCAGCTTGGAGATGACATTGATTCCGAGCTCGTAGACTTTGAATTAGACATTGTAAGACGTTTAGAAGTGTGTTGTACATTCTGGTGTTTGGATTTCCATATCCGACTCCTTTTCTTTTGCACATACAGGCACCACGCAGAGTCCCACGACAGGTGAAAACTATACTCAGCAAGGTAAAGTCACATTTAACTCACAGATATGACGATATTTTGAATCTAAAGGAGAAAGTATGGTTTAAGTAAAACTTTTAAATATGTGTTAAAATTAAATTTGTTTAAAATGAAGGATAAAATGAAGGTCCCATCTTCGTCTGGCGTCTTAGATACTTTGGCACATTAACAACATTTGGGTGCATTTTAATCTGCCGCTACTCTGAGACTTCGGGAGTTTATGGTGAACTGACCTCCCTGGCATTAAGAACACATTTGATGAAACAGACCTTTATACTTTTTAAAAGTCACCCAGAAGGCATGACCTAGTTTCTGTTCTTCAGGATCGTCTATTGTCGCCCTAAACTCGTGCGCTTTGTTTGGGCGTGACGCACATGAGATCCGCTAAGCGCGCAGATGTGCCAGAGTCTCTGTAATGCACTGGATCTGAGCTCACGGGAACAAATTCCGTTTGGTTGTTGTAACTATGTGGAAATCCAGGCTTTCTTGTGAGGAGATAGCTTTGCTAATCAAAAATAAAATGGGGGGGGGTAGTTACGCGCAGCAGTGCCGCGTAAAATCGTGCCAAATTAGCGTTTACAACTGATCTAGAATTCAGCTGATATCTTGGTGTGGGTGGTTCTGCAGTGATTGCGTTTGAACGTTACCTCTGCAGGAGACCAAGCCTCACATCCAGGAGCTCTCCATCAAGACCACCATCATCTCCCGCTACGCCTTCACCGCGGTGCACTGCGCCATGCTCAACCGGCACTCCGCCGCTGCAGAGGGCGTCTTCCAGTTCCAGATCCCCGCTGGTGCCTACGTCTCCAACTTCACCATGTAAGAGTCACCTCACAGATAGTGGACCCAACAATCATAATAACATGGTCAAAGGATTATTAGGATCAAAGGGGTTTTACATAAGTGCACGGAAACCTTTGCATCTCCTCAGTGGGTTCAGAATATGAGAATGTACTTTCAACATGTTAAAACATAAAAGTCAGAGAAAATGAGATTCAATGAGAAGATGCAACAGTGACTCCAAACCTTGTTGACTCTTTTGTTGTTGTGACACTTCATCACCTTCAAAAAAGGAGAATAGAGTTACAGAAAATATTTAAATCTTTATTTGTTATCCTTAGAACTAAAATACAAAATAGCATCATCCTGTCTGACTGACTGGGAGGATTTATGATGTTTCTGCTGCCATGGAGATGACAGGAGACAAAAAAGGGTGGAAAGTTTTATACTGCTGTTAAAACACACACACACACACACACACACACACACACACACACACACACACATACATACAGTGACCAGAGTTCATCCCCGTGCACCCATAAAAAGGTAACAAGAGGACCCCCCCTCCCCTAAAAAACTGTCTTTTTGTGTGAGGGCACCCTGTTGAAACGTGACAATGGGTGGTCCTGAATATTTAGCAGGCGCTCTAATCCTCCACCTTTGACCCCCCGTGAACCAGGATCATTGGAGGGCGTGTCTACCAGAGCGAGGTCATGCCGAAGGCAAAGAGGGTCAAGCAGGACAACGGCAAGGCCCGGAACAAAGAGTCAGGTGATGCAAGGTAAGAGGACCTGAGAGTCTGTGTGGCTCCTCCTAATCACCTCTAATGCTCCTATTTCTGCAAGTGAAACCTCAACTAAACAGGTACAAACAGAGAGAGTGTGATGAATGAGATCATTTATCTGTCGTGTGAATCTGTGACCCCGAGAGGTGACATGTGGAAGGAGTGACGTCCCGTTTCCAAGCTGTCAGATGAAAAGTGACATTTCATTAAATGAGATTTGGTGACTCACTGACTCCGCTGTTAAAGAGCAGGGCAGAGGGAGGAAGATGTCATGCTCCAGTACTGACATTAAAGTGACCCTTTTCTCTTCTCTCCAGTCCCGAGGAGGTCGAGGTGTTCAGGATGGCGGCCAGCATCCCGGGTCGGAACCGTGCCGTGTTTCTGCTGACCTATGAGGAGCTCCTGCAGCGGCGGCTGGGACGCTACGAGCTCGTGACCAGCCTGCGGCCGCTGCAGCTGGTCAGCCGCCTCAGCATAGACGTCACCATCGTGGACCACTCGCCCGTCACGGACCTCCAGGTGCTGCCGCTCCGCAACGGCTGGAGCACCAACACCGCTAACGGGCCCAACGCACCCAAGACTCCAGGTTTACAGATACATCTTATTATTCTGTTCATTTTATCACATATCTTTGTGGTTTGTCATTCTTAGTTTGCTTTGTTTTTCTCTACTTCTGTTATTTTGAACACGCTGCTACTTCTTCCAGAGTTTTGTTCTTGAGCCTGTCAAAACACAAACACACTTCCCGTCTTTGTGCCGTCAGCCAAGACCGAGCCTCCCGTCACCACCGCGATCAAAATCGAAAAGAACGTCTGCAGGATCACCTTCAGCCCCAACATCGTCCAGCAGGCCAAGATCACCACCAACGGCATCCTGGGAGACTTTGTGATCCGCTACGACGTGCAGAGAGACATGGGGATCGGAGACATTCAGGTATTGAAACAGAGAAGGATAATGAAAAGCAGACTGTGAAACATTTTCATATTTTGCAAGTGTGCACACATATTTCCCATCCAGCGATACGCACTAACACACACTCATCCACCCACCTGTTAGTGATTCATTTCTCTGGTTGCCTGCCACTGCAGTCTCTCCGCTGCCAAACTACTTCTTCTTCCTCTCTTCTTCCTCTCTCCCTCCCTCTCCCTCTCTCTCTCTCAGAACCAAACTACTTTTTTGCTAAAAACTCACTGCCTGTAAAACTTCTTTCTTTCCCAGGTTTTAAACGGCCATTTCGTGCACTACTTTGCTCCTAAAGACCTGCCAGTTGTGCCCAAGAACGTGGTGTTTGTGATCGACACCAGCGCCTCCATGTTGGGGACGAAGATCAGACAGGTAAAGCAGCACACTCAGGGGATATCTAGAAATCTGTTAAGTCAAGTCTAAGCTGCAGGAATGTGCAATATATTAAGGACATTCTTAATGCAGTCAGTATATCTCAGTTATCTACGTTCACACAGGACTCGAACATCGGTCTCCTACGCAGACTTTGTTGTTCTTTATACTACGTCACCTGACTTCCTCCTTTGCTCCCGTCATAATTACTGTAGCAGCCTAACATTAAAGGCAAATACGGGTCGTGATCAGACTGTATATAAGAAGGGGTGTGTCAGAGAAAATTCTGGCTTCGCATGCAAAGCAATTGACCCTGATTTTAAGCAGAATTTCAATGCCTGTATTGGATCAGAAACCTGACCCCCCACCTCCTCACTCCCACACTGGAATATCAATATCAGACCTTTCTCCTCCATCTGCAATAGCACGATAATCCCCCTCGGCCAGACTCAGAGCTGATCTCTGCAGCTGCCTTGAGTGCAGAAACAGAGGAGAGGAAAAACAGATTTTCAGTGAGAAAAGAAAAGTGGAAACATACAACACAAGGCCGTGCTGTGAGGGAGGAAGGTCAACGTCTATGGGGTAATGGAACATTGTAGACAACAGCATCCTCGACCCCTCGACCCCATTACCCCACCCATCGTGGGCTGCAGGAACAGAACAACAAGTGTGCTTTGATGTGGCTCCACAATAGACCGTTTCAGTGTGGTTCAGTCTGTGGTTCTGACCCCTCATGTATACGGCCAGTATAGACATCTATAAACCCCCCAGAGCCTAATTATATATCGCACCCACGCTCAGGGCAGCAGAGATACTGACATGGTGAAAAAGCAGGAAGAAGTCTTTGTACTTTTGCGCGTCTAATTTCTTACACGGACACATTCAAAGCAAATTAGAAGCCCGTCAAAAGATGTCACCCGTTGGTTTGGAAACTGTTGGTTGGTTTAGAAGCCTCGAGTTTGGTGTTTTGGTCGTCGCCATCTTGGCTTTGCAACCAGGGAACGGAAGTGACCATATTTGGGCGGCGGAGGAGTGACAGAGAGATGCAACAAACTGAACCGAAACTATAACCTCCTTGGCGGAGGGGATACTGTTTAAAAGGGTAAAATGCTGAATCATCAGCAAACAGACAAAACCCTACGTATCAAACATTCCACAAAAATCACATTTCTTCAGAGTAAAATCAAACTAATGTTGGCAAAAATTAATTTTCTTGGAGAAAACTGCTATTTTCTCCAGAAATTACACTTGCAAGTTTGCAATGCAATGATTACACAGTCTGTGTTTTGTAAATAATGTATAACAACGGCTTACGGAACCCATTCAAATCCACTAAATAAATTTAAACATGCAGGATCAAAGTCAACCTACGAAAAAAAGGGCGTTTTTAGTTTCCAAAAAGCTGATGGATCGACATAAAACATGTTCAGATTAACTAGGTCTCTGACCTTTTAAACACTGTTTTGAGTGTAGTTTTCACAACTATTGACCCCACCCTCCTGGGCCTGATTCATGGGTGGAGGGTGTGTGTGATCACAACATCACAGCTGGTCAAAGGACTGGGCTTCTGGGTCACGGTTTTGTTTCAGCTCTAGTGTTATGATACAATAAGCACGGCTGCACCACAGAGACCATGACCCCGTTTTGTGTCCAGCATTCTCTTGGCGCAAGAGTTTTCACATTTGTCTGTGTTAACCCTAGTCTTGTTTTCGAAGTGAGATTACTTTATTTCTCTCCGTTTCTCAGACTAAAGACGCTCTGTTCACCATTCTGAGGGATCTGCGACCCGGCGATCGCTTTAACTTCATCAGCTTCTCCAACAGGATCAAAGTTTGGCAGCCGAATCGCCTCGTACCGGTGACGCCCCTTAACATCAGAGACGCCAAGAAGTTTATTTACATGCTGATGCCCACTGGAGGTGAGGCATTGTTACCCTTTTGGCACGTCTTCTTCACAGTTCCTATATTTTGATAGATAAATATGATTTGGCTTGATTGAATAACTTTTTAAGAGTTGTCAATAACAATTGCTTAACTTGAAGTGACTCTGGTGCAACACGTATGCATGGTTCAGCGAAGACTTTGAGTGCATATGAGAACATATTTATGGTTTATCCTTTTCACTGCAGGTACAAATATCGATGGTGCCATCCGGACCGGCTCCACTCTGCTCGGTGATTACCTCTTGAGCCCCGACGCCAGCCCGAACAGCGTCTCCCTCATTATATTCCTGACGGACGGACGGCCCACGGTCGGGGAGATCCGGTCCACCGCGATCCTCGGGAACACCCGCTCAGCCGTGCAAGAGAAGTTCTGCATCTTCACCATCGGGCTTGGGAACGACGTGGATTACCGGCTGCTGGAGCGCATGGCTCTGGAAAACTGTGGGATGATGAGACGCATCCACGAGGACGCCGACGCCAGCGCTATGCTCAAAGGGTAAGAGAGTATATGTTGATGGAATACTTCTTCCAAAAGGCTTGAAACTGGCCTAAGACTGGCTTAACAGTGTGGTCTGGAAGTGGGTCTAAAGGCATTTTCAAACGTGTCTCTTATTTAGTCCATTGAAGATTTACATCTGACAACAGAAATGAGGAAAGGTGAATGTTTCATATCATATTTGGGGATTCCAACAGTGGCTTGAGGCCAGAAGTCCCTTTTTCTGACTCTAAGTCATCTAGACGATAAACTATTGAGACATTTTGAGATAGTTAATTAAAAAAAATACACGTTATGGCCACCATATGGATCTACTGGTTCCTCTATGTAGATTCAAATATTTCATACAATATCATCATTTTCTTTTGTCTCCATGTTTGATCCTTACGTTTGCATTGCCAGAAATTACTCGCTAATCAAACAAGATTTTCCCGTAAAACACCTTCTACACATTAGCTGTTTCAAACACAACATAAGAAAAGACTAAGAATCCCTAATTTATAAGAAGATATCGTTGATTATTACTTTTAATACCCTTCCACATGTGTATAATCCGGCTCTTATTAAGCAATTAGCTCTCCGTAATCCCTCCCCTCTTCCCCTTTGACGCGTCCGTCCATCTCTCATCAAGCTACGAGGGAACGCAGAGCGCAAATGTGACGGTGCTGACAACAGTCCTCTTTAATAAACTTCAACATGGCACAGCCACAGACTACAACAGCCACCCTTTCTCTCTCACACAATTTTTTTTTCTTATCCTTTACACACAACCCTCTTCTCTCTTCCGCACTCTGACACACAAGATGTTTGTTCAGTGGAGCAGGAATGCGTGTGTGTTGTGAAACCTGCATCTGAGTTTGTACGTGGGGGCTAACAGACAGACTCCACAGATAATAGACTTCGTCCGGCTTGAACAAACACGCTGGTTAAGAGGTGAGGAGGTTTACGGCGTCATGATAACAAGGACAGGACATAGGACTTGTACACACACACACCCACACACACACACACACACACATTCACAACCTTTGCTTTACACACACTCCTTTATGAATGTGTGCACAAACTCTGAAGTGGGGTTGAATTAGCTTTGAGAGGTTAGACAAGCAGGTTTATGGCCAGAAGGTGGCCTCTGTTTGAATAAGCATGACATTTGATGAAATCTGTAATAACACGCTCAACAACTGATGTGCCCTTGAGCAAAGGCACTGAACAGGTTACTGATTGATGATCAACAGAGAAGAATAAGCATATGTCAAGTTTGGGTACTGCGAGAATAATGTGTAAAAGTAAGCAATGAGGAATAAGGCAACCCGTTCTCACTCCACACTCAGTGCCCCTGCCCCAGCCGTAGATGCAACAACATTTCGAGGCAATTTTCAAGCTCATGTTGTTGTGGAAGGCGACGACAAACGACTTATTTTGCCGGTATGAATCAGAGATGTCTCCTCGTTCCTTTTCTAGGTTCTACGATGAGATAGGAACTCCTCTGCTGTCGGACATACGGATCAACTACACCGAGGACTCCGTCCAGTACGTCACCCAGCATCTGTTCACCAACTACTTCAACGGCTCTGAGATCGTCATCGCCGGCAAGCTGTCCAACAACAGCGCAGAATCTCTCCACGTCCAGGTGACGGCCAGCAACAACGACAAGAGCATTGTCCTGGAGACCGACGTCCCGCTGCGGCACCGACAGACGGAGACTGAGAAACACGTGAAGGCAGCCACGGCGGCGATGGCGGCCGGAGCTAAGACTCCAGGGTCAGGGGTCGCACAGGGATTAGGAGTCGCTTTGAGTTTGATAGCGGACGACTTTGTGGAACGCCTGTGGGGTTTCCTGAGCGTCAAGGATGGGCTACGATCGCGGCTGCGCAGCCAAACCAGCAGGGAGAGGGAGGACCACATCCAGCAGGCCACCAATCTGTCTCTGACCTACCACTTCCTCACCCCGCTCACCAACCTGGTGGTGGAGAAGCCCGAGGTCCTGGCTGACGGCACCATGGCTCCGGCGCCCACCACCCCCCCATCGGCTGGCGTCGCTGTGTCAACTGCCAATGAGCTGCCAGATGACGCAGAGGACGGAAAGCCACAGAAATCCAACGGGGCGCCAGGAAGCCAGACTTCCTCTCTGAGCAACATGATTGGTGAGGTTGTGCCTCCTAGATTAGGTTAACGAGGGTGTCTGAAAAGTCTGTCAGGTCCAAAATTTCCACCAAAAATACTGAAAATTAATAAACTTCTTCTGCTGATAAAAAGGGAGATCTGAGAAGTTTTTCTGTGACACTTTAAACCATTTAACTGTGTCACCTTTGGAAGCCATTGTAACTCCAAGCTAACTACAGCTATTGACGTCTAAAAAGGCGCAAACTACAAACTTTTCAGAGGCATAGTTTTTGGTTAAGGGAACATGCAGACCATGAGGCTTTTCGCTCTCTTCAGACACCCTGTATTACACTAACAACTGAACCTCCAGAGGTTAATGTTACTTTAACAGGAAGCATCAAACAATGGCCGCCCTCTGACTCAATGCAGTAGATAAATATTCTCTTCCTCACAGGTAAAGTTGAGAGACGACCAGCCAAGAAATCCATCACCTTCTCCAAAACATCAGGTGACTCCACATTCTCTCTCACGTAAACATTTGTACATTTTCCCCCTGCCAGTTTCATCTGATAGCATCCGAAAACCTATATACCGCGAGCACATATGCAGTGGCTACAAGACTCCGAAAGACTTGAAAGAGACGAGAGGGGGAATGTGCAGTACACACTCTCTCTCTACACTCTGTGTGTGGGCGGCCTGTAATTTGGATGTTCGTCAGACAGTCTGAGGGAACAGTCCTCTGAACATGACCTGAAAAGAAACCCGCAGGGTCTAATTGAAATACCGACACAAGTGGCACTTTAAAAAACACACACCGTGGTCGAATGGGAGCCGAGTCGAGGGGTGATACGTTAGAGTAAAGAGAGGGACCACATCAGAGGCCGTTAGTGAGGGCTAATGACCCCGTCATTACTGTTGCTCTCTATTCATCTCAGCCAGGTTCTCACAAGCTTGAGGAGACACCAGCTCAAAAGGTATATAAACCGTCTCATGAAATCAGATCTGAGACAGAAACAGATCTGAGAAACATTCACAAATTAAAACACAGCTACTGATCAGGTTTCTTAAGAGGTTTGGAGAGTTTTAAGGTTTCATCACAACGTGTAAAATGAATTAGTTTTCTTTGTAAGCTAGAGAGCCAAAGTCCCACCTGTCTCCTTTTTAGCACCTGTAACTAGATGAGTATTCTCAAACATGTTCCTGAGGGTTTCTGGCCATTTCAAATCCAAGTGTGTATTTTAACTGAATTTGAATTACACTGAGCTCTTAAAAACATCACTTGAAGCAATCTATTTTCAAGCCCGTTTCTTTTAAATAATGTAACTTTCCTCTCTCTCTCCTAACCTTGAAACTACCTCAGCGGATGGTGACCCCCACTTTGTGGTGGAGTTCCCGCTCAGTAAACTGACCGTGTGCTTCAACATCAACGGTGAGCCTGGACACATCCTGCGCTTGGTGTCCGACCACAAGTACTCTGGTAAGAAAAAACAACCTTATTTCAAGTCAAGATCCACATAATTTATGCTTCGGGTTGGTTATTTATGCCACTTGTCTCCAGGTGTGACAGTAAACGGTAAGCTAATCGGCGCCGCGGCTCCGCCCGGTAGCCACAAGCAGCAGCGGACCTACTTCAGCACCATCACCATCGTGGTGGATCAGCCCAGACGCGCTTACATCGAGGTGACGCCTAAGAAAGTCATCCTGGACGGGCGGGACAGAATGGTGCTGCCCTGCCACTCCACGGTCGCCGTCGACAGCGGCGCTCTGTCGGTGTCCGTCGCGGGAAAGTCCAACGTGACCGTGACGGTCGGAGGGAACATCGTGTTTGTGATCCTGCTGCATCAGTACAAGAATCCGGCCCCCTACCAGAGAGACCACCTGGGGTTCTACATCGGTAACAGCAAGGGGCTGTCGCACAACTGCCACGGCCTGCTGGGTAGGTTTTTAATGAGGGCTTGGAGGGTTAATTACATAAAAACAGAGGTGTGGAGTCACAAACGGCCCCATTTCTGACGACCTAACATCAACACAAAAAGCTAGAGTTACTGGCTGGCCTTCAAAGACTTAACAGAGACTAAAATAACGTTGCTTTGTGTCTACTTTCAGGTCAGTTCCTGTATGAGGAAGTGGGACTGGCAGAGCTTCCGGCACAAGGAGACATGAAGCCGTCGTCCGTGCTGAAGGTGAAGGAGCGCTCGGTGCCGGTGGTTCAGAAGAGCAGGAGGATCTACAGCGGGACTCAGAGCGTGGACTGCTGGTTCGCCCGCAACAACGCAGCCAAGCTGATAGACGGACAGTACGAGGACTATTTGACGTCGCACATGTTCGACACAGGGGACCGGCCACACGGGACCAACCGAGTGTGATCCCACGAACTGAAGCATTTATGGGACTCATTGTACTCTGCATCCATATCACGTCCCAGCAGACGTTTCCAAAAGACAAAACTTCACATTTCAGTTTTCTTTCGCTCTCTTTTGAATATATTTTTGTATCATTTCTAATGAAAATTAAATGTTTTTATTATATTATGTGTATTATTTTTTACATTAATTTTGTAACTGTAAATAAAACACTTAAACACATTTTGAGGTGTTATTCTGAGACAACCATTGTTGGGAATGCATGTTTTTATTTCCTCACAGACAAATATGTCAAACATGTCTTACGACGTGGCGACCTCAAGCTGAAGATCACACCTGGTTGGTTAGCACCGAGACCAGCACCGAGACCAGCGCCAGTGACTAGATGCACACCTAACGCACAAATACACACCCTGCACACAGCTCCATAACCACCCCCCCCCCCC
>NW_022280051.1:5224181-5240537 GCF_004355925.1 Anarrhichthys ocellatus | reverse complement strand
TTCATAGCACAGATTAAAGAGAAAGAAGCACTTTACGGCCTGCTGATAATTATCCACATGTTCATGATTTGGTTTGTAATAATAATAATAATAATAATATTAATAAAAAATACACAAGATACATTGGAATACAAAATAAAACGTCTGTAGAAACTGTAGACCTTTTAGCTTTGAAACAGTAAATGTTAACAGGATCATTTAAACACCTGCAGTTTGGAGATGACTCAAAAGTCTCCCATTTGTTTCACTAAAAGCCTCCTATTCCAATGTAGATACCACGTATTGGACCACAACATATAAAGTCAAATACATGTAAAATATGAGCGGAATAAATCAAAGAAATGTGCCATAACTTGCAAAAGTTTAATACACAGCTACCGTATCACCCCACTGAGAATATCACTGTGACTATGAGTATTAGGGCCATTTTTAGGGTTAACAAATGGGAGATTTTGAGAGTAAAGAAGTCAGAATGTTGCGAATATAAAGTTGTAAGTTAGAGGCTTGATTTTATAAGAAACAAGAACGACAGCAAGAATTAATACATAACAATTTCAAGAAAAGGGTTTTTGTATTTTGAAAAATATCACGACCGAAAAGTCAGTTCTTATCCCAAAATACTTAAAATGGGACTAGTTTGACGTTTTCGGAAATAGGAATCAATACCCCTCTGATATCCGTCAATTAGATATGAAGCTACAGCCAGGGGATGGTTAGCATAGCTTAGCACAAAGACTGGAAACAGGGGGGGAACAAGCTAGCGTGTCTCTGTGCAAAAGGTAGAAAGTTCAGGATGTCACTGCTCCCGGCAGAGAAATAGTCCCTCATGTGACCCCTCGTGAAACCCCAATTGGTCCTTTTCAGACTTTGTGCGGATAAAACAAACAAGATATAAAGTGTTAATTAGGTGCTATGTTTTGTTACCTTTGGACTATGCCAGGCTAGTTGTTTCCCTCTGTTTCCAGCCTTTATGCTAAGCTAAGCTAATCAGCTGGCTGTGTTAGAAATACATTTCCCAAAATTACCATTTGTCAAGCTGACAGAAGAATATTAGGTTATTCTGATGTTTTTCGTTGTAATATTTGCAACTTTGTCTCACAATATTCTGAAAATCTCAGTGTTGTCTCAGTTCTCCATCATTTACAACCAATATGACAATCATTGCAGAAACATAGCGTGACCTGGTCCTTTAAACCATGACGTGAAACAATTTCCTGCCCACATACATGTATTTTTTTTCTCCATATAACCACTTCTTTCAACATGTTTGGTCCGTCATAACTGCAGAAAAAAAATAACATTTGCATGGTTTTAATACCATTAACCTTCTTTCAAACTTAAAGTAAGCAACCAGAGGAATGAAAAAGGTGGATTTGACGTGATTATATGAGTCAAATATTGTACTTCACTCGCTCGCTCCTCTTTGGAATACGAGACAAGATAAATTACTCTCTTTAGAGCAACATCATTTACAAAAGTCCCCAGTGTGCAGAGAGGACAGATTTATTTCAGTCTCTGTCGTTACCACCCGCACATCTCGCCCCGGGGGCGCTGCCCTCCTTAATAGTTTCCCTCCACACTCGTTCAGTTGTGGTTGCTCTGATGTTCTCTGGCAGCAAACGGAGGCAGCAAGGTGAGAGGATAGAGAGCTTCTAATCGCCAAAATGCTATTTGATTTGCATGCATCGGTGCAGAGAAAAGGCACATTCAGGGAAGCCGATATTTAGACCTTTGAGGGGTTAAGGGTGCATGGTTTTGTTTGCGCTCATATTTAGGCTCTTGAGAGTGTGTTGCGTGTGGATAGCGGATGGACGTGTGGGAGGTAACATCACCTGGGTTTAAACCACCACCCAGCTGGGTCTCAGTGGTCCTCCAGAGTACTGCACAGGAGGGACTGGTCCCACGTCGCCAGGGTCTTCCTCCCCCTCTGAAGCCTCGTCTGTGTCCGTCTCCACGGCCAGCAGGACCTGAGAGAAGAAGAACAGTAAGCTAAAAGACAAAGTACAGTCGAGTAGTTATCGGCCCTGTTATGTTTGCATTCTGGGAAATATCTCAGTTCTGCATTCCCGATCTAAAGTGGAAAATATCCGTTTATTGGCTCTCCTGCAGCAGCAGGGATTCAAGTCCCACATGAGCAAAATTCCACAACTATATGACATTTACGGCATTATAAATCCCTCCATATGTTGCTTTGTGTTCGACATGTGGGGAAGCTGACATGAGCAGATTCAGAGATCGGGATGAAGACAAAGGGTCTATCACTGTCTCCAACGGCGACATCATCGTCTCCACTATAACCTTGATGTCACATGCAGCAGCAACAACTGCAGCATTGTGACCGTAGTTCTGACCACCACCCCCACCAAGACCTCGTCCAAGTCAATGCCTCTCTATCCGTCGCCCTCCTCCACTTTCCATAACTTCAGCGCGTGAAAACGACTCCTAAATGTCACTTATATTCCTGGGAAGAAGGCTTGATTTATTGGCTGCTTTGGCAGACGACCAGGGAGAAGGAAAGAGGGCGGGATCAACACGAGGGTCGTGAACCCCCGACAGTCATTTGCCCTGATGTCTGTCGGTTAAATCTTTCCTGAGAGAGGTGAACAATTCCAGGCATGAGTAATCACCACTAGGGGAGAGTGAAAAAACACATCTTTTGTGATTTGAGTGAACTCGCACTTTAAATTTGCAGAAGAAACACAATTCAAAAATCTAAAAGCATGACAGCACCTGCTCTACGTTCGTCCAGAGACTGATCTCACGGGCTTCTGCACTTTTGGCATGAGAACGAATAAACGAGATGCTATCCAAAAGAACAAAGAATTACAAAATGTCTAATTTGTATTCTTATGGTGGAATGAAACCTCAGAAACAGAAAACCAGAATCCACAAACTCAACTGTAACAAGGAAGGAAAGAGGGAACAGCCTGACTCAGTGTTTCTTGGACTGAGTTTGTTTCTCATTAGATCTTGTGTGTGTGTGTGTGTGTGTGTGTGTGTGTGTGTGCTGTGCTCATCCCCCCCAAAACAACAGGTGCGGTTGACACCCAGCGTGACCGTGTGGGTACATCGACCATCTTCACACACATTAAAGTCTTAAAGTCACATTCTTGTGGAAACGGCTCCAGCGAAACGTTTTCATTACATCCAAAGTAATCCCCTTAAAAGGCCAGCGAGTCACTTCCAGAGCAGATGGGATCTGTCCGACCGCTCCGAAGTGGTCTGGTGAGCAAGCATTTGACTTATTTAGAGTAATTAGAGTGTTTTATTATTAAAACTTTAAGACTTTTAAATGCTAACTGGAATTTAAATAAACACTGAACAATCAGAACATGGAAAACAAAAATAAGGGAAATGTTCAAGACATAAGAAAGCTTGAAGCGTAGTTTTGGATGTGATCGTTGTCTCAATTCCTAATTACAGATCTATTGAACAATAACGGAGATGATCTCTAGAAGGAAAGAGGTGATTTGATGACATCAGAGACTAAAGAAACGATTAACGGCTGTAAACAAGAGCTCACTCTGCTCTGTGCTCATTAAAGTATCCGTCCTATCGGTCATTCTCACCTGCGACTCCTCGCTGCTCGCCCAGGGCAGCGAGTCGGCCTTCTTCACCGAGCAGTCGCAGGAGTCGTCCAGGCTCTTCGTCGTCTTGTACTTCCTCATCATCAGGCTGTCCACCACCCAGAACATGATGGACTACAGGGGAGAGCCAGAGAGGCGAGACCGGGGTCACTAACGCTGCAGAGATGGACTAAAATACTTTAAAGGACTTGTTTGGACTGTTTGAGCTGGGGTTGAATGAGGTACTTCTACATAGTCAGTGTATTAATTACAGTAGAGGGAGTTTGGAGAAACACACAGGAGTACCAGCAGCAGTAAAACATACTTTATACACAAAGGAATACATTACTTTGCTCTCGTGCTGGTTCTCCTGTCTGTTTCTCATTCAACCAGACTTCTAATAATCTGTACTGTCCCTTCGACATCTAGCTCATGAGAGTGCTGCTCACGTTCACTATGAAGGGCAGGATGAGCATGACCAGCACCAGCTCCAGCTGAGGGTTAGCGATGTAGCTCAGCAGCACCTCCTGCAACTGGAAGAGGAGGAGAGAGGAGGAGACGTTAACGCACCGACTTCAGGTTGAACAAAGAGCTGTTGAGAGTGAAGAGGCTCTAATGAGATGAACTAACTCTTGATTTTAATGGAGTGTTTAAATACCACCATGTACATGTGATTATAAAACTGAATTCTTCTCATTTCACTTCAATTAAGATTGTATTGTAAGAATATCAATGCTGCAATATAATTAAATCTGATTGAAAGGGGCCATAACCATGTAGAACAAATACAAAGAGGAAGACTGAAGTACGGAGAGACTACACTACATTCTGCACCGCATAAGTTAGTGTTACTATTAATAATACTAGTATTTATAAATCAGAGTTTCAAAGAGCATGGAAACCATCTCTAAACAAAGTAATTAGTGTCTCCAGAGCTTTACGAAACAAAACTCCTTCTATCTGGAGACGGATGAATGAGAAATAAACAAATAACACGCCTTTATACTCCTTAGAAGGGCATCTGTTGCTAAGAAAAAAGCTAATTTGAATAAACAAATATGATCCCCAATGTCATGCAAACAAACTGTCCTAATACGTAAACACTGCCTCTATTTTTCCATTAGAATCTAAAGAAAGTCGTTCTTTATCCTCCACTTGTTTGGTTTCTCTCACTGGTCGCGATGGCGCACGTCTCTCGAAATAAGAGAAGATTGTTGTAATCTGGTTGACCTGGCCAAGATTGGTTTGGGTATATTAAAAAAAGATAACTATAAAAAGGTTGAAAATCTGGTATTAGATGAGGTAAAATGGGGTTCGTGCTCATATTCTACCATTTCCTCGTGTTTTCATGGGACCTGATAGCAGCACAAGCTTCTGTCTAGAGTTCTTACTTTGGACCATCCGGGGACGAGCAGCACCAGGCTGATCACAGCTTTCTCCAGCACCATGATGAGCAGGTAGACGCCACACTGACCCAGCCATGCCGCCGCCTGGGGGGGGTCACCTGGAGAACAAGAGCGGGACGAACATCGCATACAAACACTTCAGGATTTGGGATTTCAAGCACAGACGGTCTTCACATGCTGGTTGAATCAAAAGTAGGACTAAAAGATGCAATTTTACATTTTGTATGCATTTCTTCTGGCACACCAGAATGCTTTTATAATTTAATTTAAGTTATTTTAATGACAAAAAAAACACAAATGTATTATTTAATTTATTTTAGCCCACCAGAATAATGTTTTTATTTCATTTTATTTATTTTGGCACATCCACATTTTCTTCTTGTTTTGTAATTTGTATTTATTTAGATTTTTAGCTCCTGTATGTCACATGTTTGCATGACACATTCAGTATAATACGTCTAATGTCCAAGACATAACTCTGTAGCTTTAACATAATCGTACTGTAAACAAATACTTTAAACTACTACGTCCAAGATGAAGAATGCACTTACATGCATTTCAATAATAACTGTAGTAACTATTCTGCATCTTTTGTAGGACGTAAACCTACACATTTCCTCTCAGCACAGCAGACACAAAGGAGGACCAGTCTGTCATTAAGACAGGAAGAAGGGAGGAGAGAGACAAAGAGGAACTAGAGGGTGAAACAAGAAAGAAAGAAACAAACCACTGATCAAATATGAACTCAGAAGTTGTTTGAGTGAAGTTTTTAGTCACACAAAGAAGGAACGCAAAAGAAGAGAGCAGCAGAGAGATGTATGATAATCCCCCTCTGAAGCCACTGGGACTGTTTTCCAGAGGTTTGCAGCTGGAGGTGCTGGCTCTCCTCCCCGTCCTGCTCCAGAGGGTCTCCAGCGCCCTCCGGTGGCACAAACTACAGCTGCAGCTTAATTTTCCGTTTGATTCATAAAAACAACCTCTCGGGCATTTTATGTTTTAAAAAGGGGAAATAAAAAATAGAAAGACGTAAAGAAAAGCACTGATTTCTCCCTCACCATATTCTCCAAACATGAGCAGCGTCCACTGCTTGTACTCCACTAGTTTGGACACCAACTTCACAGCCAGCCAGATGACCAGCATGCCCAACGTGGCGTCCAGCAGGAAGTTCATCAGATACCTTTGAGTAAAGAAAAGGAAACGCCAGGTTCTCAGTGAGACACCCCTTTACGTCGTATCGTGACTGGTTTGTGCTGATCAACAACTCACAGGGAGCACGGGTCCTCTTCAGTGAGCGTGGACAGGAAGACGTTGGCAAAGTGGATGAACAGAGCACCGATGGCCTGCTTGGACGTGTCAAAAAACCTGGAAAAGTAGGATGGAGAATGTTAAAAAAAAAAAAAAAAGGAATTTGACTTCTTTATTCCACTGCGTTCTATCTTTCTCAACATTTTAAAGCCAAGAAACCCTCAGGATGATAGTCACAGACTAGACCGCAGGATAATATTGGAGGAGAAATGTGAAGCTTCTTATTGTCCGGATTGGTTCTTTTGATGAATCCTTGAGAGGAATTAAGGGTTCAACCAACATTTTCTTTACTTTAAGGGACTTTACTCGTCTACGTAAGTGTGTCACATGTAAGAATGAAGGACAGGATGACATAGGAGGAGAGAAAAGAGAGGAAGAAACATGTCTGACCAGATCCTCCACGGTCGTCTGATCCCTACAGGCTCGCGGAACCTCTTCACTGCAAACAAATAGAGGAAGTCAATCAATGAATCAATAACTAGACTTTAAACAACACATGTAATGCAGTTTATTTGCGGTTCGTTTGATCTTCGTCGCGAGCCTCATCACTCTGCAGGACAGATGAAACACAGACGTTCACATATTGTGTTTTTTCTCACGTAGCCACAACACTCGGTTCCTCCCCACCGGGCTCAGGGCGAACAGACGCCCACTGTTCCTCTATCTCATCTAACAAGGTCAGAGAATGGGACTGGGCATGTGAACACAGGAGCGCACACAAGCTCAGCATTCACTGATTCCAGCTCCTCAAAAATAGTTAAGAGTTAAGCTTTTCCCTGATTTATGTCATAGTAAACGGAATATTTGGGGGTTTTGTTTTCCGAAGATGTCCTTTAAGGCTTTGGGAAATTGTGACGGGCATTTGTTATTATTCTTTCTAGAATAAACGATGTATCTATTAATCATATTCGTGTTTGCAGCCCTAAATCAGAGTAAGATTGTCAACATTTGCTCTGAAAATAGGCTGGCTAATAAAACAAAAAATGCTCAAATCTGACTGTTTTTAAGATTAAAGAACTGTGTTGCTCAGCGTTTCGTCTGGATTATGCGAGTGCAGGACTACTGACGTCTCAATGGAAGGAGACTCACAGAAACAGCTCCGAGGACTCTAAACGCGGATCAGTGAAGGGGATGCACGAGGCGGCCTCGGCTGTGACTTGGCACTCCGCCACCGGGATCATAGCTGAAGGGCTGTTACTGCTCCGCTGCACACCAATAATGTGCTATAAATATTAACAGACGCATGTGCTTTGACCAAGAACGACACACCAGACGCATGCTGAGAACAGGAAAGGAGGGGAAAGAAAGAGGAGGGGGTATTGATTTCTCTTCTAATAAGTAACTGAGTGGAGGTCAGAGCTCATTGATCTGCAGTCACACTCAAGGCCTGGCCTAATTCTGCAACACCGCACTGCTCCGAGGCTTCTACTGCTCTCAAACTGGCTGCTGGCATTTTTTAAACTACACTTTAATAATTAGATCATGTGCAGACACTCAAGACATAAGTTTATGCTTCACACGATGTACAGGCGTTCGCATTTATGTCATTTTCATGTTGCATTATGGCTCCGATTTGAGATAAAAAGAAAGAATATACAACACGTATAACTCAATTAGCTCAAATATGTGAATTTCTTCGTATATTTTTCAATCAACTGAGAGCCAAGACACCTGGTAATGGAATAAAGTCAATGTGATCTTAAATGTAATCCAGGAAGTCAGAAGGAAATCATCAGTGAACAGAAGAGGTTGCATTTGAGTGCTCGTGCATTGAAACAAACCATAATAAGTTCCAAAAGGACTCAAGTGGTCCTACTTGACTCAATCCCACCTTCCCGTCTGGGACAGCTGCAGAAGTGTTAAACATGGCCTGTGGTGCCAAAAGTGGTTCAGATGCCCGACATTCTCCAAGTCAGCTGCCTCAGAATCACAAGTTGTTTAGCAGTCAGCAGCCAGCAGCCATTGTTCACATTAAATCCACACCGTGGCTGTGAAAGGAGCATCTTGTTGCACTCGAGAACACTGTGAAAGGAGCTGAACTTCTCTATACTGTGATGCTACGAGGCTGCAGCTCAACTAGAAAACAGATCTGGAGTTCAAGATGCTTTAAATCAATGTTGAATTTCACTGAGATTTAATATGCATATTGTAAGCAGGTGTTTTGGTCATTAAAGGGCATCAACAACGAAGCCCTGGCACCAAAACCTACCACAGAGAGACCATCACGACACTTTCCTTCAAAATATGGCAATTTGTGGCGCTGCTTTGCTTTCAGCCTCACATACCAGTGTGCAACTTATCATTTATGGTTAATTTGGGTCTTAAGGGCAATTTATTCAAATATGTACTTAAAGAAATGTTCATAGCGTCCATTTTGTGGAGGTGGGAGACGTTTGCAGCGATCTCAAGTCACAAAATAAATTAATTTTCCTCATAAAATGATTTGTTTACAGTTTTCAATTCATGCCGACGTTAGTGGAGAACATTTATTAGTCAAGTTATGTTCAACATGTGTTCAATGTGGGTTTGTTTTTCTGTCGACAAGCAAAGCAAAAATAAAAACTCATATTTTTCAATGGAATTTGGTGCGAAGCCGCTGAAGCTGTGCAGAAAACAAACGTCAACACAACGCCACGTGGACTAGAGCAGCCCTTTAAATAGCACGTTTCTGCACGTTGTGTTTCATGCATACTCTCCCCATATAACACACACACACACACACACACACACACACAAATAAAGACTGTGATGTTTAACAAGATGTTCGCCTCAGGTACTCACACATCAGCGTGCTGAAGGCGACGATGGCCAGCAGTCCCTGGATCAGGACGCCGAACTTGTCCGTCAGAGCTCCGTTATCGCAGCCGCCAGGACTCGCCTTGTTGATGTCGGACATGTTTGTGACTTCAAACACCAATCTTTTCACCGGGAGCACACCGCTGTGTCCGTACATGTCCATGTTGACGCGATAAAACAACAACAACAACAACAGGAGCACTAAGACGAGCTTAACCTTTCTTTACTCGAGGAAAACAAACCGCCAGATTTCTATTTCCGGTTTTTAATTAGAGGTTACGTTTTTCTTCAATGTTGCCAGAGGCAGATGCTCCATGTCGTGACGCAAAAGAGGACAAGAGAATCGATTATCTGACTCACATCCATGTTTATGACATCAACGATACGCAGAAAAGTGCTTGCTTCCGGTTTAAATATTTCAAAAATAAAAGTAACTTCCGGTTTCTCTTGGAACAGCTTGGCAGAAAAACAAAGATGGATTACAAACTGTGACAATCTGTTCCTCTATGTGTCCTCTAAATATTACATATTACAATTTCTACTTTTTTAAACAACCTTAACATGTTTAGATATGTGAGCTCAGTTGATTCCTATTCATTTTGTATCATTAAATAGTTATAAACAAAGTTTAAACAGTTATGGGCAGATAGCGGAAGATTGTTGAAATTAGTCTTGAATATAAAGATGGCAAAAGCCTATATATATATACATATATATTTTAATTTAGGTCTTCCCTAAATATGTTCAGGTATCTGCTGTCTGTCCTTAATGTACGACCGGAGATTGGAAAGAAAGCCTTCATGTTTTCTGCTCACGCAACTTATGTTTGCAACAGAAATTGAGGAATCTGATACTTCTGGCAAAAGTCAAGACTTATGTAAATTCTATGGTAAATGACTCCTATTTCAATTGACTGTATAATTGTTTCTTCTTACTATCTGATTTAGTAGGCGTATTATTTTGTCTGCTGCCTTTTATATCGTTTTATTTCAAGTGTTTACGCTGCTGTCTTGCTTGGGATTTACATGAAAAACAGTAAAGTAAATAATCCACACATTCCTATTCTTTTGTTCCCATCTTGCCTGCGTTTTCCACCTTTTTTATTTTGAAGTAAAGTTTACTTAACTTCCTGTTAGTTCATCTCTACATTGACGCAGAATCTCGCAGCAGAATTCACTTGAAAGTGCACGAGGTCCTTTTTGGTTTGTGTCAATCTCTGCCTCACGTGAATATATAGGATATATTTAAATTCAAAGTGTGTCAATAACCTATATGCATGAATGAAGATGAGAGGTAGAGGATCATTAATCACAAAATGATCTATTTATTGTCAATTTAGAGGATTAGAAACCCTGCAGGTGAGCCAACATGGAGTACAGTAACTCAGAGAAGACAATTAAGGATATTCATTGGTTGGACAAATACTTTGATTTAATTAAATATGTATAAAATATAGTTGGCTTCAAAAAAGTTTTGACTTGGATCATTCCACATACATTCTTATGGGAGTGCGTTTGGCTCTGAAATGTGATTTACATCAATCTAACTGCTTAGACGACAACACAGCCGCATGCGCAGAAGCAAACACTTTCAAATACCTGCATTTATTCACATTAACAGCATTAACATTTTCTTGAGCTGCAGACGGAACGCTTTGACACAGTGAAACTTAAAATCCAATGATTTAATTTATTAACTGACCCTCGCACCTTTTTTTAATACTCCACATGCTGTATTTAGCTATTTATGCACGATTATTATCACCATTATTCCGCCAGATTTGTTGGCGATTTGGGATTAAAGCATAAATAAATGGCCTAAATTAATAAATTACTTGCTTTATTTGACTACAAAAAACGATATAAAAGGAATGAGAATACCTTTAGTTCCTCCCTTTATATTAAAGAGTTCATTGAAGCTTTAGAAGATGCTTAACCTGCTTCTGAAACCTCAATCGTTGCCAAAACAAAAAAGAAAAACCGGTTGTCTGCCTCGTGCAGTTTGCGGTCTCATGCACAAATTGCACGCCGTGTGCGTGTGTGAGTGTATGTGTGAGTGTGTGCGTGTGTGTGTGTAAAGGGGGGGGGGGGGCATAATCCTTTCTCGCGCGTGCTTGGAAAAGCCTCTTCTCTGCAGATTAATGGAGCAGGGCGCGCACGCTCCAACCATCTGCTCCTCCAGCGGCATCACACCGGCACGAGCGCCTCTCCTCCGGTCTTTATGGTTCCTTTGTGTCTTTATGAAACAGATCCGCCGCCGCAAAATGCAACACTGGACTTCCCGTTACAGGTTTCAAAATAAAATCCGTATTGCAGCTATGATCAAATAAAT
This sequence comes from Anarrhichthys ocellatus, assembly GCF_004355925.1. Classification (NCBI taxonomy): domain Eukaryota; kingdom Metazoa; phylum Chordata; class Actinopteri; order Perciformes; family Anarhichadidae; genus Anarrhichthys; species Anarrhichthys ocellatus. The sequence continues at coordinate 5,229,133 of NW_022280051.1, read as the reverse complement.
TGCACCACTGTGTCATAGCCTGTACACTTATTTGAAGCCTATTTGTTGGAGTCTTTGGTGACTTTCTCCTTAAACCTGTTTGGCTCCTGTTTCCTTAAAATTAAGCAAATGTATCCTTCTGATATTATTGAATTTGAAGGTTGTTTATTCAAGCTGAATATATGCAGTATTTCACATTAAAAGAGCAAAAGCTTTCAAATTTAAACTGAAGTTTGCGGAAAATAAATATTCATTTTATTCATCTGGTGACCTCTCATATTTTGCTGACCATTGGGTGGTACGACCCACTAATTGATTTCTGCTTTTTCTTAAAAGCATAATCAGAAACACCTCGCAGACCTCTTTAATTTGATATCATAATAGCTTTTAGGTGATGTTATTTATCTTCAAAAGCTGGTTTCTATTTTGTCTAATATCCATGTCTCTATAAAGACTCTCAGTTATGAAATATGCACAAAAGAAAATGAACTTGTATGACAACATGTATTTTCCAACATCCATAAGAATGTAGCCACGTTATAGTCCAGGTGAAATCAAGCAAAACAGACAGAAAATCAACCAAACTATAAACATGCATCACGGTGTTTTTATTGACTTATTAATATGAGTGCGTCACATATTTCCTTTTAGTTTCATGATCCTAAGAGAAGGAGATAAGGGTGAAAGTCGGGGGATTTTGGTGAAGTTTCCAGGGGATTCCCAGAAAAATAACAAAACAACATACACTCAAAGGTTCAGTGGACAATAAACCTTTGACTTTTATTTTGTTATACTTGCTGTTTCCCAAACGTCAAGAGTAAACTTCCATATTTTAAGATGCTTTTATTTAACTTTAACCTTTAGAAAATGCCCCAAACAAACCTCGTGTTGTGCCAGCGGTAATCATGTAGGTTTCACTTTCTATGAAGCCAAAAAGATTTCCATGAGAGTTCAGGGTGGTTCAGCCCCACTGGGACTGGCTTATGTTTATGGAAATATGTGGCGACTTTTGAACCCACGGCATGACTATTAAACGTGGTGCAATGCGCTCCTACCACTAGAGGATACTGTTGACTTTGATAAGACATGGCCCCATTAAAATAACAAACTCTTTGGGTATTTCTCAAGAGCTGTTTGAAGAAAAGTGATTGCCAAAACCCAAAAAAGAAAAAAAATGGAGCAAGACGAAGTGGTCAAAAGGACAAATGGTTATAAACAGATCATAAATTATTGACTTTTCAGGGTTATTGGTGCACAGAAGCAGCTTGAGACGAGGGGACATTTGTGTTGCTGCTATAATCATCTATAGTTATATTTATTTTATGAACACTTTCACGTTTTGTTGATGATTGAGTGTTTTCTCCTCCTGTTAATGATACAACTTTAGTGGTTATTGGCTCAAAGGAGTAGCTGTAAACACACAAAATGACAGATTAGATTTAATTTGAGCTGCCAACAATGACTAATTGATATAGATTGAAATATATATTTAAATTGCATCAGAATAAGCTTTAATAAGAAAACAAAATGACGTCTCTTTGGAGCATCACACAGTTGTCCGGGTTTTACTGGCGACTGAACTTTACTTCCCTTTTATTTTATATAAAACTAAATGAAGAAACATTTTGTTTGTTGCAACACACACAAAAAAAAGGTCCATGAAGGAGTTGGCTTAAAAAATATCTGTAGATGGGTATTTTTTGGACATGCGCAGAAGGTAGATGCCATATTGAATCGGGGGCAGCAGCTGAAAGACGTCCCTCGCGTTGCTGTGCTCGGGCTCACGCGAACGAGGAGAAGAGAGCGAGCGAGAGAGAGAGAGAGCACGCGAGAGAGAGAGAAAACAGAGGGGGTCTCGAGACGGAGAGGCGACAAAAAACTTGGACAGGTAAGACAGGTGACGGCTCGCACGCGCGGTCCTGGAAGGGTTTCCCGTGGTTGCTGCGTTTTTTGTTCTGTCGACGGAATAAACACGGGGAGAGTTAATTTATCTGAAAAAAACACGAAGTGCTCCCGAGGCGGTTTCTGTAGAAACGAGAAGATAGTCGCGAGCGTTCGTTCACGAGCCCAAGTTGCTCAAAGTGTCTCTCACGCGCTGTAATTAACAGCTTTCACCAAGGGCTGAGAGGACGCTGTCTCGTGGCACTCTATGGTTTATAGCGTTGTGTTTTTGGCTGTCATGTTTTTAAATGTCACGTGAATTTAAATTATCTGCAAGAGTGACAGTTGGCACGTTATTTTTAAGGTGTTTTAATGTTGCGTTTTTGTGTGTAATTGTGTGTTTGATGCGCGCACCAAGTTGTTTCCACAGTGACTTATTGCAGTCATTCACATATAGATGAGTCATTTGGGGGAATTTTCTTTTTCCACCGTCACCCTAAGGTGCGTAAAAGCCATCGGAAAATACCGGACTCTGCCAAAAAATGTCAAGCCACTTTCAACATGGCGGGTTATGGCGTTCAGGAGGAGGAGGAGGAAGAGGAGTGGTGGTGGGGGGGGGGGGAGAGAAACTGCGCTTTCAAAATCTTTGAACGAGGAAAAAATAAAACGATGGCAGATAACGCGCCCGGTTCTGTTTCTTTTGATGGACACACACGACGTGAAATCAATTAAATCCAAAGTGTGCGTTTGGCGTTTCCGTGGGAGTTTTTTTCCGCTGCAGTTTTTTGAGTGTGCAAAGTACACGAGCGGAGTGTCAGCCAGCCTGCTGGTCGGCGACACCCCTCACAGCCTCATCTTCCTCATGTGCACTTAACGTTTCCTCTTTCACTTTTATCCAACAACAAAAAAAATGCTCGAGCACATGCGCATTATATCAAATTAATATCGTTTTTATTCCCAATAAAACACAGCGAGACGGTTTAATTCCACCTTTTTTTTTTTTTGGTGCGTAATCTTAGATTAAAATGTTGATGATTGCGCAGTCGGACCAGATATTATTTTCCAACCAGTTTATTGTTTCTCTTTTGGGTCAATTTGCAACGATTACGCAGATAATTGGGTGAAACCGCGCGTGTGTAGCTTATATCTGTTTAATTATTTCTCTTTTGCGGGGCGGTCTGCAAATCCGGGGTTTATGCAGCTTTGCGTTATTCGAGGATTCCGTCCCTCCAGATTAAATCCGTCACCATAATGAAGAGAAACAATAAGGACCGCGCGTTACGGAGCCGACGCTGAATGAATAAATCATGCTTCCAGACTTCTTGTTGCTCCTAATATGTATTTATTTCTTCCACGGAGCTGAGAGAGGAGATGTGAGAGCGGCAGCGTGAAGATAAATAAAACCTGCCCCCCAAAAATAGAGCACTTTTAAAGGGAATGAATGGAAGCGTGGTAAAACATATATAGGATATATTTCCTCCACGAGGAGAGATCAATGACAGTCCTGCTGTATTGATACGTTATTGATGGTTTGGACTGTTTGCCTTTTTTTTGTAAGAACCACCCATCAGCCATTTTTTTTTGGATAATTTATCTGTTTTTTTTTGATGAAGGCATTGTGTGTTAATGTTCTGGTGAATGTTTCCACTCAAAGACAATCAAAGAATTAAAGAGAGACGGAACCACAGAGACACAGAGAGGACACTTTACAGGAAATGATGAGGTCAGGACCAGTTCTGTCTGTCTTTCTCTCTGTCTCTTTCTGTCTGTCTCTCTGTTTCTGTTTTTCTCTCCTTTTGGTCTGTATGTCTCTCTCTCTCTCTCTCTCTCTCTCTCTCTCTCTCTCTCTCTCTCCTTTCTATCTGTCTTACCAAACCAGCTCCTCATGTATTTGAATAAGGTGGAGGACTTATTGAAATGTCAGATTTGACCTCTCCTGTGTGTGAAACACAAAGAGTCTCAAAGCTGCAGGTTGTGTCAGCTTTAAGTGTTGAGCACACACACGTGTGTGTGTGTGTGTGTGTGTTTGTAGGAAGTTGTTTCCAGTCATTGATGTTGAAATAAGAACGCTTTGGGCCGAGGGAGTCCCCCCCTTGTTTTTTTAGTTTTTTTATGCTGTTTGCACTTCATCATTTTATAGCGAGCTGATCTAAAGTGAGCATCACAGCCTGTCGTAATTGGGCATGAAGCACACAGGCTGCATTGTGTACACATTCAAAAAAAAGAAAACTGTAGGAATCAAGAGGAGGAAACAGAGAGCAAATTGTTATATGAAGGCCTCCTGTTGCCAAGAGGAAACAACTCTTGGATGGGTCTAAAAGAGGAGAACCTAATGGGGAGTAATGCAATAAAACCCCAAGCTCATGCAGTGGCAGTTAATCTCCTAAATCCCCCCATTAAATCTTTGGCATGGATGGGTTTAGGGAAAAGGCAGGAGGACAACATGTGGATGCCCAGCGACCCATCAGGGGCTAATCAATAAATAAAAAACCCTCTCAATCTGAGACCACGGGGGGAAACAAATGTCCTGAGATTAACTCTCCCGGACCAGTTTAATCCCCCAGTGCCCAATCTGGACTGTTCCCTCAGGGACGCTGCAGGCCAGTAAGCTCCATCAAGTACAAAAAAAAAAAAGGTCTCAGGGAGGAGTCACATAGTTGACATTGACAGCGACCTCGTTTAACCAGTGAGGGACCAAATTAAGAAGCGCTCACCGGGAGCCGAGAGCGGGAAGAAAAATGTGATTAAAGTTGACTTGTTATGGTTGTTTTCTAGCTGTGACTGATGAGAACATGTTGCTTTCTGTGGAGGATTTAGCTTTCAAGTCGCTTGTGTTCACCTTTTACAAAGTATTCACACCCTCGGGTGTTATGGGAGAAACGTAGACGTGGGTCGTTGTTAGAAAAGAGAAGGTAACGTGAGACCAGGAGCTCGGTAAGAGGAAGAGTAAAATGTGTGTTTTAAATTCCAGAGGGCAATCCAAAAAGTTTGCTGAGATGATAAATATGTCAGGGTGCATTTTGGGGAAATGAGCAACGGAGTCCAAAAGTATTTGGACGATGACACATTTCCTGTTTTTTTTTTTTTTTTTT
>NW_022280051.1:5108092-5219181 GCF_004355925.1 Anarrhichthys ocellatus | reverse complement strand
TGTGTGTATATATATATGTATATGTGTGTATATATATATGTATATGTGTGTATATATATATGTATGTGTGTATATATATATATATGTGTGTATATGTGTGTGTGTGTGTGTATATATATATATATATATGTGTGTGTGTGTGTCTATGTGTGTTAGGGCTGCACTGAATCTACGGAGTAAAACAAGAATATTTCCATCGGGGGTGCAATTAATCATCACTTTCATAGTTAATACATCTGTTGATTATATTTTTAAGAAATATAATAAAATGGTTTAGTGTATGAAATGTCAGAAAATAGAGAAAACGGTTCCCAGAGCCCAAAGTGATGCCTTTAAATGGCTTTACTTTTGAAATAAACAGTCGAAAAACTTAAATTTACAATGATATAAAACAGACAGTTGTTGTTTTGCCGTGTTTTCTTGATAAATAACTTTATTGTCCGATTGTTTGAAAGTTAATTTCAGCTTGATGTAACTATAAACATGAGGCATCTTGGGTGTTAATACATCACTCAGTCCTCAAAGCGTTGAAACATCAGATGCAGATTTTATCTGATGCTGTCATGCAGTGTGGAGAAAAAATTAAGAAACAGTCTCTTTAGAGGACTTTTAAGGGCAAAACCAGCATGCTGTGAGGTACTCCTCGCACTATTTGATACCAGCAGTTGAGTGCACTTTCCATCAGGGCCGCAATTAATTATCATTTTCATGATTAATTAATCTGCGGAAGATATTTATGATGAATAGATTGAAGCGTTTAGTGTATAAAATGTCAGAAAATAGTAAAAAAACGTTCCCAGAGCCCAAAGTAATGTCTTTAAATCACTTCACTTCTGTAATAAACAGTCCAAAACCCCCAAAATATAGAATTTACATGAATACCTCAGTTGTCAGATTGTTTAAACATTAATTTCAGCTTCATGTAACGACAGAAACAAGACGTCTTGGGTTTTAATATGTCCCTCTATCCTCAAATAGCTGTGTTGAAGGTCTGAAACAAGCCGATTTAGAATTTATCTTCGGGATGCTGTCATGCAGCGTGGAGGAGAAAACAAAACAGCCTCTTAAGGGGAATTTTAAGGGCAAAAACCAGCTGCTGTGAAGTACCCCTCGCACCATTTGATACCAGCGTCGGTGTGCACTTTAATGCGTTTTAATGAGCGTAGAGGACTGCAAGCGATGTGTCAATGCTGCTGAAGATTGTAGTGCTCTTGGGCAAGAAACACTGATAGTCTGTGAGGGGGGGGGGGGGAGGAGAGGAGAGAAAAGGGCAGTGAACGGAGTCATGTGAGCCAAATTAGCCCAGCTTGTTGTTTACGCAATGTATGTTTGCTTCAGCCACTGTGGGACGTCAGGGGTGTGTGTGTGTGAATGGGGTGGGGGGGGGGGGGGGGGGGGGGGGGGGGGACTGTCACTGCCTTCGTAGCCTCACAGTTCTGTAAATACACTCGGCTCAAACAGCAGCTTGAGCATCGTCTGTGTTTTCATCTCCTCTGGATTTAGAGTTTCTCATCAGAGGATTCTTGGACATTTTCTCTCTCCTCCATCTCAGGATGTGTTTCTCGTCTGATCCCACATTGAGGACATTTTTCTGCTCTTTTTTCGGGAGTGGTTTTGGGAGAGTTGTCAGAGGAATGGCCGTGTGACGGCAGCGAGTCACGGCGTTAATTGCCGGGTTGATGGAAGTGGGTGGAAGTCCACGAGTGAGTCATCGGTGTTTCACCACATGACCTCCTGCAGGACAACCACCAGGCAAGTGGGTCTGTTGTTGTGTGAAGATGATCATTTTTCACATATTTCTGTGCAGATTATTGAGAAATAAGTCGGCTCTGGGTGATATGTTTGTGATTAAACGTGGGCCCTTTTTTCATCTTTAAGCCTTGAAATTACAAGATATATTCTCTGTAATTTACCTTTTGATGGATTATAGGATTACGATACAACCCCAAGACAAATAGTTTCCAAAGCGTCTTATTTTTAAAACTTTAATGACGTCGTATACACACAGCGGTTAAGACCTATAACATAATACTGTGTTTCAACTTGAACTGAAATGATTGGTCGGCTAATCATTTCGTTGACTGGCAGAAAAGTCAGCGGGAACTATTTTGATAATCGATTTTTATGCAAAACTTCTCGTTTTCTGTTTTGTATCATTTTGAACTGAACGTCTTTGGGTTTTGGATCGTTGATCGGACAAAACAAGCTCTAGATGAGTGTTTCCAAACCTGGGGGTCGGGGCCCCTCAAATGGGTCGTAAGATACATCTGTGGGGTCGCGAGCTGTTGAATAAATCAGGAAAGAAGAAAAACATTGAGAGATACGCTGAATGAGTATATATTACTAGAGAGGGGAATGGCGAATCGCTGTGTTGTCTCTGTGAATATCGAGTCCTCTTATCGGTGCTTTCCATCAGTTTTGCATGAACAGTGACGCTGCGCCATACGCACGTTGTATCATGTTCTGTTTTTAGAGAGAAAACAACGTGGAAGCATTTCACAAGAGCAGACGACAGCGGATTACAGTTGTAATATTTGCAAAAATGAAAATTCATCCTAAGATATAAATACTATCAATATGCTGAAGCATTTGTAAACACATCATGCCCTCAGAGTGCAGGAATGTTGCGTTTTTGAGACTCTACGAGCGAATAATAATAATGGAATCAATAACATCTTATTATTCCCGTCTTTATATCCCAGATTACACAGCAAAGAAACACAAACACAAATTCAATGAATGAGGCGAAGGTTTGAACCGTCGTCCTGTAACTTTATAGGTAACGAGACGTCTCATTTGGCTCAGCGGGTTATTGATTAATTGATTGATTGATCAGATCGTATGTTTGCTTCACGGTGATTCATCAAAGTCGGAGAGTGTTGGTGAGCCGAAGAGGACGCCACTTCATTTATTTTTTTTCACACCAAAAATGTAGAGAACTGGAAAAGAATCGTACGGAAGTCAAAAGTTATCTTTACACTGCAGACAAAAAAAGAAAACATCACAAGAGTTCATATTTATAAACTATCTTTGTTTTTTTTAAGACCCGTTTTGAAGAAGAAACATTTGCTAATTGATGCATTAATTAGCAGAACTAATGACCTCATTAGTGAAACTGATTGTGCTTAATACATCACGGTGGTTATGGCCTAACATTAGGAAGCCTCTCTTGTATATAAATACACATATTTACTGTATGTTTCCTCTTTCACCTTCCATACTGAGCTACTTCTGTTTCATTCTCTCGCTCCTGAATAAATATCTCCAAGTCGCACTAATTTGCCGGCCTGTTGTCTCGCTCGTGTCGTTCCGGTTCTTCTGCTTTGTTTGACTCTGATTGGTTATCTGATGCAGTTGTTGTTGTTTTTTGCTGTGGTATGCAAATCCAGGCGGGCTGGCAGCCAATATGCATAACCTGATATTACAGAAGACTGAAGAGAGGCAGAGGTCGGTCTGCAATTAGACACAATAGCAGGCTTTCCACTTGGCTTTAATTCTGCTTTAACATTAGTTTGAGTGTGGAGAAGTGCCAGATCTTTGTTCTCGTTTCTTTTCTTACGCTTTGCTTTGGCTGCTAAGTGTTTCTGCTCTGGACTTCCCCAGAGATCAGCTGTCTTTTCCTCGGATCTCGCACGTTGGTTAAGTTAATATCTCTTGAGGTTCTTCGGTTCATGCTAACGATCCACTTCTGTTTATTCTAAGGGAGCTGGAAATGCAAAGTGTCTTTATTTTTCTAAGGAAACTCTTACAAAATATCGTGGGTGTTTATTTTAGCAAATGTCAAAGCGTTTATCAACTTCCTTTGGTTTTACTCTCTGTTGTGAGACTGTAAGGGGAGTTTCTCCTCAAAATGTCATGGATTGTTTTGTGAACAATAGACACTATTTGATAAATCAGCAGCACATTAATTAACTGCATTCATCCACAGCTGCGAGGGAAAGTGAGAGATGCAGTGAGGGAACAACCGACACGCCTCGGCTCAAAGGTTAACAGGAAGCGGAGGTGCAGGATGCAGTCTCTCGGCAAGGAGCAGCCGTTGGCCCTGGCTGCAGTGATGTCACACTATCCGACCAATGGGAAAGAAGAGGAGGTGACCACAGGTGAGGAAGCCCTGGAGCTGTGTCGCTACCCTGAATGTGGCCGGGTCGGTTCCGCCCTCATCAGATCAACAGATAATGGAGGAATTCTGGAAACATTCTTTATTTACCGATAAATTCACCGTCATTCTGTTCGGTCTCTTGTGGATTTATACTTTCTAAGTTTGCAGTAAGGCTTTTATTATTAAACTATCAGGAGTTATTGTTGTACACTAATAGGAAGTACTAAAAACAATAGGATATAAATATCCATTAATTCATGTACATACATAATTGCAGGCTTCATCATCCCGACTGGTTGTTCTTCATATTTTCATACTTTAACCAGTATGACGGGTATTCAATCGCGTTCGCTGTGGTAGGGGTGTCGACATATGTGACGGTAACTGGGATATTTAAAATTTTGATATGTTAATAATACACATGTGATAATATGGTGGGAGTAATCCAGCACTTCTTAAATCCTTTTATATGTACAGTTATGGTTACAGACCCTCTCTACCTCCCTTCAGTCGTATTTTAACGGTTATTTATATATATATTAAAAAAGCGACAAAACACACAATAAACACGGTTGAAGAAGAACTTGACAGATGGATTTTCTATTTTTTTTTCCAAATTTTACATAGATATTGAGATAATATCGCTGTCGTGAATACCTTGTATAGTGACAGCCTTAAAAAAGACCTTTGACAGTCTTTGTGCTTCCTGCAGAAACCCTGAATCTGCACATCATGAAGATAAACTTGCTTTTGATGCTGAAGAAAAAACCTGAATTTGTTGATTATGAAGCAAGATGATTGTAAAGTAATGTTTTTAATAAATCCAGCAGTAAGGGTGTGTTTTTTGATTTGTTAACAAGTGTGTGTTCACTCCCCCGTCATTAGCCAGAGCAGGTTCAGTCCCACTCTCCTCACACTGAGGAGTCTCCAGAGACACACACACAGAAACATGACACATTATACCTCAGGTGTATCAGTGTCCCTGAAGTGAAGTGAAGGATTCTCACCTTCAGGAGAAACATCACTGGTCTACAGTACAAACACGTTCTCTGATCGTTCCCTCCACATTTACATCGCCACCCACATGCTCTCCCATAAACCACATGCCTCAGGACAAGAGAGCTAAAAGAGTGTTTCTATTGACTGACTGCTCGTTCATTCCGATGCAGATTCCATGAAGGAGGAGGAGGAGGCGGAGTTTAACTGGGAGGAGTACATGGAGGAGACGGGAGCCAACGCCGTCCCTCACACCACCTTCAAACACGTGAGTGATCTCCACCTCGGCATTTGAATCCCATCCCTCAGTGATCCTTTAAACACAGCCTCGCAGATAAGTGCCATATGCAGAAATCCTTTAACGACATATTTGGGAGAGCCGGGCCTCGGCGTCACCTCCACCAATCGAGCGCTCTCATTGGCTCTGTTCCCTCACATGACGCACAAGTTGTTGGACGACCTGTGCCGGTTTTTTTTTAAAAACACAATTGAGGGTAATTACTGAGGCACAAAAAAAAGTAAGCAGCTTGGTGTGTGTGCTTTCGAGGAAGGTCACAAAACTAATAGTGACAAATGTAAAAAGGCAAATATTTGATATTTCCTTGCTCGTCTATGAGGCTGCACAATCAATAACTGCTTCTGAAGTCAATGCAAGTTCAGGTTATTAATTGTCATTTGCACAACAATTACAGAGAAGCAGTGAAAATCCTCTCAGATCTCTCAACAGTGCTCAAGAAAAATGTATTAAAAAAAAATACTAAAAATCCAAGACCTAAAATTAAGTGTTTTACAAAATAAAACATTTCCATATTACCCGATGAAATCAAATTATAACCGTATGATTTCCTCAATAGACGTCAAAAGTGCCAAAAATAATTTTTAAATGAGCCGTTTTAATGCTGGATTACACCAAAGTCTGTGGTACGAAGGGCTAAATGACTGTGAGTGTCAGTAAGTCTCTGTTCTACAGGAGGACGGATCTTTATCTCAGATATCTGAGACAGGAAACAAATTCTAGAGAAAACGGACTCATCAGACTCTAAAGAAATGAGAGTGGAAGACTCTTATGAAGAGTAAGCATGCTGCCATCAGCAACTGGGCGACCTGTTGAAGATGTCAAACTCACCTGTTTAATCTCTGCCTGCTGCTGTAAAGCTGTGAGAACCAAACTAAATCTCTGCATTTACACGTTTTATGTTCGTGGAAAGGTTCCTCTCAGTCTCTGATTGAGCTGATAGCTGCTGTGTGTTAACGAGACATGTGGGCGCAGAGTCACTCAAGTAAAGACTCAGATCATCTGTTTTTCCACTAATAGCTGTTGTTCTTTATGTGAAGTTCAGCAGAAATGACAGTGAATTTACTTTCCGACTGAATATTCATTCATTCATGATGGCCAGATTTGAATTGGACTCTTTTTTTTTTTTTACACTAAACATGCATAAATGAGGCTGTCAGACTCTGTGGAATTAGATTACTTTTCACTTTGAAGCTACACGAGAGGAAAACTGGACTCTGGACATTGACTTTTGAGAAATTTGACTTTTTTTTGTAGAAAAGCCGGTTTAGACTCAGCAAACTAAGATATCCAATAAAGAATAGATTTGGTGGCTAAAGTCTAAAGGTTTGGTAACGGCACCAGTACTGAGAGACACTTTGAGCTGCAGTGTCTTGAGTTGTATCTCTGCCAACTGGAGTGGTTGCTTATTATTCACCCGTAAACCACACTAACCAACAGGAAAGCTGCTAGTTTTAAGGTTTATAATAAACTGCTGCAGGGCCTTTTTTTAACAACATATCTGTTTAGGTATGTTAGTGTTTTTACACTGATCAAACATCAGGAATGTCAAATATTTGAAAGGAATGTAAAGAATCCCTAATTAATGGGTTTGCAGAAGACCGGGAACCAGTGATGGAATGTAACTCAAGTACTGTACAGAGTTCCAACTTTTAAGGTACTTGTACTTTACTTGAGTGTTTCCATCTTTCCATAATATTTGTCTGACAGCTTTAGTTGCCTTTCAGATGACAGTCTTTAAACCACGTATCTCCAGATACGTGGTTTAAAGACTGTCAGACGTCAGACGTGTTGATGTTGAATGTTTGTGATAAACTGAAGGATGTTGAAACAAATATTCTTCTACTTCTTCAGCTAAAATAAACTCTTTTAAAAAGCCTCGAGGATCAACTGGAAAATACATCGACACAAAGCTGAAAACGAGACCATCAGAGAGAAGATGGTCTGTTTAGTTATTCTTAATGCTCGTCATCGGGGCCACCGGGTCGGATTCTGGTGAAATCGGATGAACTCACGCAGGTTCACCAGAAACTCCTTCAGCTCAGACTCCAGACTGAACGGAGCAGATCGTCAGACCTTGCTGCGGTAAAATGAGAGTTTTTTTAAAGCGTCTCTGGTGCTCAGAAACACTACCACGTTAGTCCACAGGGGCCGCCAAAATCAACACAAATTGAAAGTTCCTTGTAGTAAATTTAGCTGATAATACTTTTACTTAAATAAGGTTTTGAATGCCTTTACTTGTAGGGGAGTATCCTCAGTGTGGTATTAGTACTTTTAACCTTAGACAAGGTTGTCAATACTTTCACGACTGGTGGGAATATTAAGTGTTTGTTTTTGGCCTTTTAGCATATAGTTAGAACATTTTCAGACATTTCAGCGTACACGTTTTGCTCACAAGCGGCCTGTTCCCAAACAACTACAAGGCTTTGCCTCCGTTAACGTGTTACATCACAGCAGAGGGCCAGATGGGCGACTGCAGTTGATCCTGGATGCGAAGTCTTTATCCGTCTCGACTGACTCTGTGTTTTACCGAGCGGAGCAGCTGTCCGCCCCGGTGAGACGTGTCTGCTGGTGAATCAAGACTTAAAGGAGCGTGTCGGCGTTTCAGATACTTACATCACTCGGAGCGATGAATGGTAATAAGGGCGAGATTAAGAATACGTGGGGTTTTTGTTTTTTTTTTACGAGCGAGCAGCCGATGTCGGACAAACTGTCTGTGTGGTGATTTTGAGCGGGAGAGGTCTCCTGGGAAGCTAAATTGCCTCGTTGTTAAGTGGATTGAGTCACTGGGAAACGGACCATGAATTCCCCAGAAAAAAATGTGATTCACTAAAGTGCAGCCCTCATTTCTCCCTCTCTCTCTCTCCCTCTCTGTGCCTGGACAAATTGAAACAGTGAATTCTCTTGGGCCTGTATATATATACACACACACACACACACAGTCACAGTGTTTATGGCCTCTTACATAAGCCAGTCAGAGTGATACAGCACGTTTGCATTGTTGTAGCAGGAAGTCACAGGGCCATTTGTATTGTGTTTATTTCTAAGATGTTGCTTCTTTTTTTTTTTTTTTTTTGTTCCATTCACTCGCGAGCGTTTGTGTTGAATGTTAACATCCTGTTGGGCTTCTCGAGAATTGTAAAGCAGCCTGTGGCTATGGTGGAAAACGCATTATGTTGTGGTGCATTCACGGACGTACAGATTTATCACTTTCTCATGAACGAGGACGGGGCTGAAGTGGAGTTTGATTATACCTGTTAATGAAATCTCTTCACTTTTTATCGAAAAATCCTGCTCATCAGTCACTCATCTGCTGCTAAATCTGGGGAATGTTCTGTTCTATTTATGACTATACTATTTGTTATGATTAGGGCTGCAACCACCAATTATATTCATCAATTAATCTCTTGATTGTTTTTTTTTTTCAATTAATTTGTTGAAGGAATACACAAAGACTCCTGTGTTACCTTGAATTCTTGAGTGAACAAAGTTTATGCAGATTTTTTTTAAATAGTGAGGTTTTAGCGGACATGTGTTTGGAAAGTAGTGAGCATACGACTGGATAAATGAGACTTGGATGACATTGGACGAGTTGTGTGAGAGTTCGTAAACTGACGTAGAGACTTTGTATAGTCTCTGGTAGCGGTAGTGACCTGTCAATCACTGTGTAGCCCCACCCTAAAGCATCCCCTGCTTTATGGTCTGTTTGACTCTAAATGGACCATAATGTACTAAATGAACATCATGCTGTATTGAAGAAGACTTGAAACTAGAGATTGAGACCATAAACTCATGTTTACAATGTTTACTGAGGTAATAAATCAAGAGAGAAGTAGAGTCATTTTCTCATAGACTTCTATACAACCAGAGGAGTCGCCCCCTGGTGGACACTAGAGAGAATGCAGCTTTAACACATGAAGCATTGACTTCACTTTTTAAGAGATTTCTTAATCATTCTACTTTAGTGATATTAAATGGCTACTCCAGCTATTTATTATGCATTTTCATTTAGTTGATGGATCACAAGATACAGATACAAATAAAAAGAAGCGGCTGAGAGATCCTGGATCCTACAATTCCCAAAATGCAACTCAATGGCGTCTTTGTGTCAGACGGTCGGTCGGAGCCTCAATGCCCTCATCTTGTAAAACAAGCTTTCATTTGTTGTTTTGAAAATCTCAACGTCGGGACAAGTTGACCCTGTTGACATCATCCGTACTATTTACAAAGCTCCTTTCAGAGACGCAGAAGACATAAAACAACAGTTGTCACAGGTTGTCTTTATGTTTTCACATAAACTGACCTTTTACGGGGGAGATAAGCGGAGTTCCCTTTTAGACTGAAGGTCTGTTTCCTATCATGTAAATATATATTCTGAGAGCACCAAGAGTCACGTCCAAAATATTGTCACATTAGAATAATGTCAGTGTTAAATCAATAATGTCACCCAGACTCTCCTTTTTAGTTTCTTAAGGACCCTGAAAACGTCTTTTTACTTTGGCAGAGAGTTGTGTGTTCATGCGGAACGCCATCGCTCAAAGTCTGAATCGGTTTGGTTATTTTGCAGGAGAGATTTTTTGTATTCTGGTTCACCTTTGACCTGCCATATGTACTCTAGTTGTGTGTCTTTCTTAGCATTGTAACTGACATCTGCTGAGTAAAAAGTTGTTATAACTTGTAGGAAAAACTACCAAACTGAGAGCCAGGTTGTGTTTCTTCTCAGGTGGAGATCAGCCTGCAGAGCAGCTTCCAGCCGGGCATGAAGCTGGAAGTGGCCAATAAGGGCAGCCCGGACTCGTACTGGGTCGCCACCATCATCACCACGTGCGGCCAGCTGCTGCTGCTGCGCTTCAGCGGCTACGGCGACGACCGCAAGGCCGACTTCTGGTGTGACGTCATGACGGCCGAGCTGCACCCGGTGGGCTGGTGCACCCAGAACAACAAGACCCTCATGCCCCCCGAAGGTAGGAAGAAACACTGTGACGCTCACGCATTCACCCGGACCCGGACAGGGTTTACTTTCCTATCATTGGTGTCTGTTGACATTGGGTTCAGAGATTTATTCAATTTTATTGAAGGGTTATTACTTTTAGATTTGGAGGGAATTTAATACAAATACCGGTATCGGAAATGCCTTTAATTAAGCCTAAAAATCTGCATCGGGTAACGGCAAGTATGTGAGTCTGTGCACCGATCAGATATAATTTAATTTATCAGCTACGCTACACAGGAACAATAACTTTCTGTCTGATCGGTACTGAGCATGTGCAACTCTCAACACAGATAAGAAAGGAGCTAGATTGCTAACTCGTTAGCTACTTCCATCATTGATTTCCGGACGCAAATCATGTTTTTAATTAGTGAAAGGTATTTTAGTTTCTTCATTTTTTCATTAAAGAGGGAGTTTTTTTTTGGAGGGGGGGCAAAGGATAGTTTGAGGAAAATATGGGATTTGGGGCTATATAAATAAAACTGAGGTTATTATTTTCGGAGGGGACATTTTATGTCTGCTCCGTAAGCTTCAGGGCACCCGGTTCAAAACATAAACATAAAAAGTCTTTAAAAAGAGTCTTTTATCCACAAGCCACATTTGTGGCTTGTGATGCACTTTGTCCGTGTTTCATGGTTGTTTTTTCTAACGCGTTTCCGTCCTGAATGTAAGAAAATCTTTGACATCAAAGGGTCAGCTAACGGTTGATTCTCTACATTAAATCTGTCAGCTTGACCTTAATGCTCACATGAACTGAGTGGAAAGACAAGTTTCCTTTTAAAGTGCTTTGATCGTCACGACGGCTCAACTGCCGTTTAAGACGACGAGTCGCCATCTTGATTCTCGTAGAGCGTCTTTCACACCTGAACTCCTTTTCCAAAACAAAGCGTCCTCCTTAACGTCTCCAGCAGCCCTTCTTGCTACTGCCCCTCTCACATTATCCGACACATTTCCACCTGCAGATAGATGACTCACCCTCCCCAGCCTCGTTCAGACCATTTATTTATTTTTTCCTCGACACTTTTCCCCGCTGACGGATGGTCGCGCGCCTCCGTTGTTGTGGAGACGACCTGGATATGTTTCCACCTGACTCGGGTGTCCTCGTCCTCACACCGGCAATTCTCGGCAGCAGGAGGTTCATAAAAATGACACTTCTCAGAGGATCATCTACCAAGCAGGGAAACAGCCGCGCTGCTTTAGCTCGCATTCAAACCTCCAAAGACGATGCGACTGAAGCGAGGCATCATTATTTTTATGATCGAGCAATCTGTCGATTACTTTCTCGATTAATATTCCATAAAAGTAAAAAAGTAAAAGAAATTGAAGACATTCGTCTTACTTGCAAAATTGAAGACCATGAAATGTTCTCATTAAAGGAGCCAGTGGATTTTAACGCCCGATTATCAAACAAGTCTAGACAGAAGAACAGCATATTTCAAATCACATATAGGTGCTAAATTTGTTATTAGCACTGTTAGCTGCTCGCCGCCTGCTCAGCTGCCTCCATGTTGAGAGCCGTGTGGAGTCAATCCCTCAATCACAGACATGCTTTTAATTTGAAATTCAGCCCCTTTTACAAGAAGCTGGAACCAATTAATTTCATGCATTTTCCTTTAGAAAATGACTGCAATTATTAAACTTATGTCAAAATAGTTGCCAATACATTTTCTGTGGATCCACTAATGGTTTAAGAATCGCATATTTAAAATCAAATCGGCCGAAAGAGTTCAGATTGTTAGGCTGTCCAACAGGACGGGTGTTTTAAATAGGTTTACATGAAGCAGAGATGACTAATGTTGCTTTACTTTGCGTCTCTGTTTTAAAAAAACTAAAACTCTTCATTGAGAATATTTTGTAGGCGTACAAAACACGTGTCAGAAATGTACTCTTGTGCATGTTTGAATAAAATCGATCGTATGTTTTACTCAAGTATATTTTTCAGTGTTACGTCAGCTTGAAGCTCATCAAGAAGCTGATGTAATTTTACGGTGGTAATTGAGTGGCCGCTGAGCTCAGCTACTATTAACCGTCTCTTCCTGTGTTTCTCAGAAAGCTCACATTTCCCCTTTTTTCTTTTAATAATAACGGACAGCTGACATCCGCATGTTTAATGATGCAAACTGAAGCATAAATCATGTAATGAATGCAGTTCTATATTCCCACTATGGAGGCTTCTGCAAAATACTGTCAAGTTGTGAATATGACAAAAACAAACATTAATTTCAAGGCTTTGCATCATGTGCACATTTCAATATGAGAGAAAAGAGTCTGTATTCCACCTGTGACACGGTTACCTGTTTTTTTTTGTTTCCTTTTTTGTTTCTCAGATAACACTTACCTAAGAAAAGGTAAGCAGCTCTAACAGTGCCTCTGACTAACTCGCCTCGCCTCACTAGTGGCTAACATGACATCAACACTGTGTTAGGGCTGACAGAGCTGCATGTACAGTGTGTGCTTCCTCCTCTTCCTCTTTTCGCCTCTCTGCAGGAAGTGACCTCACAGCTCAGTTGCCTTGCCTCCTCTTGCATGTGACTCCTTTCTAGCCGAGTGTGTCTTAGCAGAGTGATAACACGCACACACACACACACACTGCTGTTTGTGCCAAGCTGGGCTTGTGTGATAACTAGTGCAAAAAAAAAAAGAAAGGCAGCAGCTCAGCCAGAAATGTGCTGCTTTGATAAAGAGGCCTCTTCTCATGCGCAACAAAGGAACTGTGTCCTGTAACATGTCGCTAGATGTTGAGTCAAGTTAAGAAAAGGTCACAAGTTAAAGAACCGCTGTGTGTAAAACGTGCCGTTGGCAGATAGAATCAATACGCGGCGTTGCATACAGACGTCTAACGGCTGATTTCATGTCCAGTCTGTAATTATACACAGTCTCTGAAAACAACAACATCATCAGTTATTAAGCGTGCTTTGCTGAGACAAGTTTAAAATACACGTAGTCTTTAAAGTTTGTTATCGTGTCTTGTGGTCCTTCCGTGTATGGATGTGTGTGTTGGTGCGGTTAGAGATGTGAGGATATAGGATCTTTTTACGGCTTGTGACATTAGTGAAAATCATATAAAATATATATATATAGTGTGTAAACTCACTGAGATCAATGTAGTGTCTTCTTTAAATGGGGCCTCTTGGATTTGATAGTGTGATTAAACAAAGCAGCAACAGGTGTCGGGTGTCTCCGGCTTGAAGCCTGTCGCTCATAGTGTGAACGCAGTATTAGACCGTAGACCGGTATTGACCATTAAAAAATGGATCAATTAGGAGAGAGTTTTTAAATAATCCTGAGCTTTAAGAGCAGATTTTAAACTGTGATTGTTCCACCCTGAGATCGAGCGTCTGATTGGCCGCTCTGCTAAAAGCAGCAGCAGCAGCACAGTGATTTTAATTCCCTCGTGAGGTTTGCTTCTTTCTTCTCGCAGCTTTTTTTAACAAACCTGCAGGCCTCCCTCCTTTTTTTAATATGCATCTTACACTGACTGTTCTTTCCTCAAAGTTTAATACAAGATGCAAAACCTGAACTCAAATAAGTGTTTCAACTGGACAAACCGCATCTAACAAACGCACCTTAATCCCTCGTCAAACTCGCTTACTCCCTCATAAAACACACACACACACACACACACACACACACACACACACACACTCCCTCTCAGCTCCTCCACTTTAAACGCTACTTTCCTGCTAACCGAAGCGTTCACCAAAGCGTTTTGTTGCTCATCAAATCAGCGCTGGTATTAATCAGCGTCTCTGTTTGCAGGAGCATCGCATGAGTCTGCAGCGCTGCGAGCGCTTCTGTTGCGTAATTTGCTCTTTTTTTCTTTTTTTTTTAGAAATTAAAAACTCATTTGAACGACAGTGGAACAGGCTGAACTTTGTTTATTTTATTTTTACACCTCATCTTTAATGACTTCATGGCCCTGCTGCCATGTTATTATATACGTGGGAACTCGTTAAACATGTACAGGCTTCAGATTAAAATAATGAACCTGTGTTTGTGGTTTTATCACAAAGATTATATTGATATTTATTTGAGGATTAAAGGCAGATCTTGTAAGATAAGTCTTTTTCTTTATGAGCTTCTGGCAGGAAAACCAAAAAGTAACCAGAGAGTAAAAACTCAATTCATCCCACTACCTTACACACAGGCTCGTCTCGTGTGCACGTGCACGTATGCGTGCGTCCGCATGAGGCGTTCATCCATTCATGTTGAGAGCTTTTTAAAGCGGCATCACAAGTTTGGTCATGTGATGCGGTAGCTGCTTGCGGAACAGATCCCGACAGAGATAGTTTGCATAATGAATTCACCACACTGCTTCCTGCCAGAGCCTGCTGGAGATGATGCTCTGAGATAGACCCTCTGCTAGTGTGTGTGTGTGTGTGTGTGTGTGTGTGTGTGTGTGTAGTGTGGTGTTTTAAGAGTAAGGCTGCCTTCAGGCTGACATGTGGTGAGAGAAATACAAAGGGTTTAGCTTTAGCTTGGGTGTGACCCTTATGAAACATTTTGTCCTTTGTCACTTGATGTTGAAGCTGAATTCAAGCTTCATGCTGTAGCTTTCTTTTATTGTGAAGGAATTGATTGAGTGTTCGACTTTATGGCTCCACCGCGACAAGATAAGGAGAGCGCTTTGCTTCGGTTGTGTACCGCGAAGCAATCCTGATTTAGGGCTTAAACTAACGATTGTTTCGTTATCGATTAAACCGATGATTCTTTTATTGATGTGGTCTATAAAATGTCAGAAAATGAAAGCTTCAAATTGTTTGTTCTGCCCACTAACAACCTAAATAATCAGATTGCCATCACATAAACTGGATTGAGGCCTGTCACAATAATCTGTTTTGTAGGACGACTTTTTTATGCCACTGATGTAATGATTGTATAACAGTATAATGATGCAAGAACAACCTTTCAGGGAGAGAATAACTTGGACATTGGAATCAGAATGTGAAAAATATCCTAAATAAACAAATCAATAAAACCACACAACCAAAACAAAAGATAAAATGGATTCTCCGGCTTTGTTAACAAAACTCTCACTTATATAAATATTAAATATTTGGCACAGGTGTGGAGAGAGTCGTTCATTCAACCGATACCCTGCCAATCGAGTTTCTCAACGGTTTGTGCACAGCAGCAGCACATTAGTGAGATGTAAGTATTTGATGTAGTATTACTACTTTTACTCAAAATGACTTGGAGGAGCTTTCAAGTAGGCGGCCCCTGTGGACAAAAGTGGTAGTGTCCCCCCCCGTCTCCCCCCGCTGGAGTCTGAGCTGGAGGAGTTTCTGGTGAACCTGCATGATTTCATGTTTTTGCACCAGAATTTGACCCGGTGGCTCCGATCCGATGGTCTGGATTACTTCTAAAGAGACGGTTTCAGAACCAGTTAAAAGTTCCTAACAGTAACTTTAAGTCAAAGATCTTTGTACTTCTTCCACCAGAGCAGGTTTTTCATAAATAGAGACACAATGATAATGCCTTCACACACACACACATCTTTGCAGTATGGGCTCTGTTCCTGTGGGCCTCTTTAGCACTCACCGCAAACACACATTACTTGAGTAATTCATATTTACACAAATTGCTCCAACATCCCCTGCCCTCTCGTGAAGAGGGCGGTAAAATACATTAACAACACGGCGTCTGAAACCGTCCAGGCGTTATTCGGCCACACACACACACACACACACAACTCTCTCAATAAACACACACATTGCACGCTGCGTGACATTTCATGAACGGGCCGCGTGCTGCAGAGATTAAGCTCGTGGCCTATTTGGAGAAAAAAAAGGCCGTCGGTTAAAATGGAAGGAGGTAATTGTTTGAATTGACTCGGCTTTCTACCCTTTGTGCGCTCATCTCCACGCCGGCGCTTAATGACTGGATAAGACGGAGAGGGAATCGGGCGTAATTTGCTCTCATTAACTCTGATTAGAATCTGTTGCACTGCTGTGATCGCTGCAACAAAAAAAAAAACAGACGATTTTTCTTCCTTAATTAAAACATTGATTATCTAAAGTAAAGCTTTTAAATAACCCCTGAGCACAGACGGGTTCACAGAGAGAAAGGAGCGGGAGCACAATATGCAAATATCAGGTTCCATGCATGTATTTTTGTTTATTTAATGCCAGACATTTGCATGAGGACTTCAGCCAGCTTTGGTGCAGCCTGGGAGGAGGAGGGGGAGAAACGTGGGGGGAGGTTAGCCCAGCGAGAGTGGAGCGGTATGAGGAGGGAAGGGGGGGGCAGGGATGTTTTCAGGAGCTCTTCCCTCAAGGTTAATTATGCACTTATTGTTATGTGAAAGTCAGGCTCTCACCTCTGCTGCCTTTGGGATGGAAATAAAGAAAAATAGATCATTATTTATATAAAAAAAAACTGAATAATGAAACTGCAAGCAGGGGGAGGGGAAAAAGGGGGAGGAGGGGGAGAAAGAGAGTGAGGGAAGTGGAAGTTTGCATGTTTTAGCTTCTGCTTCCACCGTTGGGCTGAGCTCTCTAAATGGCTTCATGAGTAATCTGCATAGGATCTGTAAAAATAGTTTATCTATTTCTGCACACCCGAGATCAACACTGTGCGTGTGTGTGCGTGTGTGTGTGTGTACTGTGTGCTCTTACAAAGTCCAGCAGCAGCAGCAGCAAGGAAAGAAAATAGTCTCACAGAAAAAACTACTATTATTAAACAGGCGTACGGAGAGCGACGAGGCCACAGAGACGCTCACGTTAACTTCACGGGAAAACAGATTTATTTACCCCCAAAAAAAATCCTCAGTTTTGATAAAAGGGAGGACCTCTGGAGTCCGGAGCCACGAGATGATTCATTGATTTGATCTCATTAGTCAATTATGTATTTTAAAATCTGGAGCAGCCTCTGTGGAGCGAACTGTGGGTTTTATTTCCTCAAATCTCTGATGTATTATAATAACTATAATAAGAAAGTTTCAATCGCTTCTTTAGAACCGCTGAAAAGGCTCGATCTTCTGAGGAAACATTTCTTTCTTAAACACTCGTCTTCTTTCACAGGACCGAGAAAACATAAAGGACAGTTACGCATCTTAAAAACTAAAACAGATATATGAAAAAAGAAGCTGCGTGTTTCTACTCATACAGGACTAGTTTGAAGATTTGTCCGAAATGTGCATATTTAATAAACATTAAGTTAATGATTAAAGTTGTAGGAACTTTAAAAATGAAATTATAATTTGCTCTATTTGTTTACTATTTATTTTATTCATTATTCTTGTTTTCTTATTATTTGTTATATGTTTGAAATAAATCGATCTCACCTAAATTCGGTCTTTCGCCCGGTGAGCTAAACTCTAGTTTATACTTTTCACCAAAGATTTGAAAATCCCCCCAAAACAGATCGTGCACGATAACCACCGTGTTCATTCTCAAAGACTGATTTGCTCTCTTGGCTCTTTACATTGGAAGAAGAACAACAAACAACCCAGAAGCTCTTGTGATCATCCGCATGTTTCAGTGTATCGACTCTGTTTCGCTTTTGCTTCATCTTGATGCTAATCGCTGCTGCAGGGAACGTCGGCTCACACAGCGCGTTGTAGTCATTCTGGAGCCGTGACTCATTTGGCAACGTTTCACTGACTCCCAACAAGTGTCTGACTTTGTGGAGGTTTTTTATTTTGTTTTTGTAATTTGTGTGTGTGTGTGTGTAAATGAGTAACAGGAAGAACATGCAGCGCTGTAAAGGCCACTCAGCATCTTCCTTGGAATGTCAGCTCTGTATTTTGGGGGAGGGGATAAACCGGAGGCTGACATCACGAACGCAGGAATTATATAACACTGTTGCACTCTGGGAAACGGGAATCAGACACAAAAAAACACATAACGGCCCCATGAAAACGTGCTGGAAGTTGACTTTCTTAGCTCTGGTCCACCTGGTGTGTGTTTGCATTTTATATTGGTAGTTTGCTGGAATTACACTCAACTTAAAGGGACAGTTCACCCCAAAAACTCTAAAACTGTTTCCTCTTACCTGTGGCGTTTTTCAGTCTAGATTGTTTTGGTGCGAGTTGCTGAGTTTTGGAGATATCGTCCGTAGAGATGTCTGTCTTTTATTGTAACTATGTTCTTTCATCAAGGTCTGCGGACACATAGGCCCCGTAAACACCGAGACGCGTTGCAACAAGGCCCGGCCGCTTCAAAAAGCTGATGAGCCGGGGGGGGGGGGGTTGCTCCATTGTTGAATGACGAGGAAGGGAAAAATGATATAGTCAGCGTATTTAAAAAACGCTTATAGCAATGTCCTTTTTTACCACATCAACCGGCATCAAAACAGGAAATCAGTCAGTTGCTTGATTTTAAAAAATTTAGAATATTTTAACTTTAATATGCGTCTAAAAACACTTTAAAAAGGCGACCCGCGGCTTTGTATTATTTAGTTTTTTTTATTTCCCCCAATTTAACGCTTGAGACTGAATGTTTCTTTCTTTTGTGTGTCTGACTTTAAGTTTGTCGCGGATTGATTCAAACCACAGAATACGTACCAACATTAGACAAAGAGTAGACCTCTTCTCAGGGCAAAAAACTTCTCTCTTTGTAATTGTTTTTGTCTGCCACCATGTGTGCATTGCTATAAGAAAGCAAGCTATTCTCACTCTGCTGTTGCGCCTGTTAAGGCCAGTTTATTAGGTACAAGTTGATTCAACTGTGTGATCATTTCTGGAGGATGTTTCAGTGAAGTGACTTCATTTCCCTTCATGTCTTCACCGAGCTACAAACTGACGAACCAGCCAGAAAGCGTAATACCGCATTGGGGATTTTTAGGGGAAAGCCCCGACATGAATACACGTTTAATACATTTTAAATTAGTCATCTATTGTCTATCTGGTAAACTTAGTATTTCCCTCAAAATTCATATTATTTTAGCAATATTAAAGATTTTAGTGCTTTCTTTCCTGTTTGTGCCCCAGATCTGTTTCTTTGTGTCTGAATCTGACGTTTACATTTCTGATTCTGGCTTCTTTCATACGTGGACTTAAACCTGACGCGTATCTAATCAGTGGCAGTGTGACCTCCTCTGTTCATTCTGAATTCATGCACCATTTTTTCGCTCTCAGACGAAGTTACAGGTCACCCGCTAACATTCGACACCTTAAACTCTGGATGAAACATCTCTGCACAGAGAATAGCCACCAATCAAAAGTTTTCACTTTGTTTTGCCGACTTACCTTTTTTATTGTATTCTCAAACTTGCATCTGTCAATCTTCACATTAACATGTAAATGTCACCGCTCAACACGACATTAATCAGTGTTTTTCATTGTGATGTGTTTACATCTGCAGAAACCTTCCAGATGCAAGTCTTAAAAAGAATATCTGATCTCAGCCATAAATCAGAGCGTTAATGTTTTGCAGCGTGAATAAAGCCGTCAAAGCTTTTCTAGGGAAGATAAATGAATACCTGTGGGGGGGTTCTCTCACTTCTTTTGCATAAAAATTAGACACTTATTGTTAAAATACTTCACATGTGCAGTTTTAATTAACACAATCGATATTTCCCTTTTAAAAAAGTAGAAATGCTGTGTGTTTGCAGGAACATGCATGCACTGACTCATGCATGCTGTTCTCTGGTGACTACACTTAACAGTTCAATGTAGTGGCTCACCATCAGTTATTCACCATGACACAACAGTTTGCTCTCTTTCCACTCACTCTGATTGTTTGTGTGTTTCTTTTTTGTCTCTTCGCAGCCATCAAGGAGAAATACAGCGACTGGACAGAGTTCCTGGTTCAGGACCTGACCGGCGCCCGGACGGCACCGGCCAACCTGCTGGAGGGGGTGAGTGGGTTCCCATTGAGAACATTACATGAGGGGGGGGGGGCTTTTTCGGAAGAATTTACACAACGTATATATTACATTTTTAGTTCCTTGAAATATGAAACACTTACTGGTTTTGATACAAATTTAAAAACAAACGTCCTGGATGTGATCTCTCGAAGAAGAGTAAGGACCCTGCTTTGTTTTGGGTCGTTTGTTGCATGATGGGTAATGACACGAGTTGACCCCTCAGAGTGAGATGAGAAGATTGATGCCGCTCTCATGTCTGGACAGTAAACATGTATCTGGAGCCAGAAGGCCGCTGCCGGCTGCAGCCTGATTTATGACAGATATGAGAGTGACATCAATCTTCTCATCTCACCCTCGGCATCAAAGCCCATAAGTGTATTTCTCAGAATGTCAAATGATTGTTTTGTTTTTTAACTGGAAGAAAAAACACAAAAAGGATACCACGCACACTTTAAAGAAAAGATCAGCCACGCAAAAAGAAAGCTCTTAGAAACGGAGCAAAGACGATCTTCTTTGAGTACTTCAATTTTAATGGTTTTTTGCATCTTCAATACATCAACTTCCTCTTGTATTACTTATTTCACAAGTGTAACCGTTTGACTCAACCACTAAACCACCGAGAGGACCTAAAACCCGTCTCTGTGCTTCTGTCTCAGCCTCTGAGAGGTAAAAACACCGTGGATCTGATCGTCGAGGGCTCGGTTCTGGAGCTCCGGGACGTCTCGGGCCCGTTCCTCTACTGGCCGGTCCGAGTCGTCCAGAACGTGGGAGGGAGGCTCCGTCTGCGCTACGCCGGCCTCTCTGACGACCACCAGGCTCAGGACACCTGGCTGTTCTACCTGGACGTCAGGCTCCGCCCCCTCGGCTGGGCTATGGAGAACCGTCTCACTTTAGAACCGCCCATAGGTGATAATCTGTCATTTTCCCGCCGAGGAACTTTGTTTTCAGTGTTAATAAGAAATGTAATGAGCCATTTTTCATTGTTTGGCTCTTTAAATGTTGTAAAGTTTAAATCAGGGCTCTTTTCACTGTCAACTAATCTGCTTTTTCTTTTCTTGATTAATTTCTTAATAGTTTTGATAAATTGTCAAAAACGATTTCCCAAAAATCAAGGAGGTGTCTTCAAATGGCGTGTTTTGTCACAGATAATGTAATTTATTCTGTCAAACAATGTTTCTTTGTAAGTTTAAAGATATTTAAGTGGGAATTTAAAGGGAAAATCAGGAGTTAAACGCAGTATAAAGTCATTAAACATCAACAGTTGTCGTTAAAATCCTTTTAATTAAATTAGTTTCGATCCGTAACAATTGATGACAGAAGCTGCTGTAAATTAAAAGGATCACTGACTTTATGTATTTTAGTTTGAACGTTTCACATCGTCTCTCGGCTCCTCAGGGTTCAGGTCTCTGAAGAGCGCCCCCGACTGGCAGGAGGCTCTGGAGGACGCTCGACTCGACGGACAGAAGAACCCGCTGCCGCTGGAGGTGTTCAAGGTGAGTCACACGCACACCTGCTCTTCACACACTGTGTGTGTGTGTGTGTGTGTGTGTGTGTGTTGGCTCAGAGCCAGACTGCAGGACTACCTGGTTGAGATGAGCTTTGTTTGACTGCTGCTGATTTATGATATGGAACTGGGATAATAAACGGTAACGCAATATTTCCTAATTATTTACTGGCAAGTTTACACAATTGTGTAATTTGGCACCAATTAGGTTTAAATAGATCTTTTTATCATTGTTTTTCCCTCCAAGTTAAATGGACATTTGTATTCATTTGTTATTGGGAAGTTTAATTGTTTAAATCGTTTACTTGCATGAAGATACATTTCCCGTTTATGCATGTTCAGCGAACTTAGAGAGAGTTAAAACAAGTATATTGTCTTTTTCCCATTATTACCACCAAATGACATTGTTAACTTCAGGAGAAATTATTAGGAAGTTTAAAATATGAGAAACATTTGTGACCAAAACACGGTTAAACTCATTCACACTCACAAATACGGAGTGAAACAGCAAAAATTTACAGCACAACCTGAAGCCTCTCAGATGAAAAGATACGATTTGACTGACTTCAAAGGCAGTGTTTGTTTTCATTTTAAGTAATGGTCTCCCCTAGTTTCCCTCCGGCATACAGGACGTGATGCGTTTACGTTTGCGTTTGGAATGAATAGAAGAAGAAGAAGAACCGGGTGGTTGACATGAGGAGTGACCATATGGCTGAAATGTGAATCATCAGTAAAAAAGCAGTCATTATTTTGGCCTAATGATCCTGCACAACATCTTTGTCTCATTCATCACACACCCACCCAGCAGGGTTTGCATGACCTACATTGTCTTGCGTGTGTGTGTGTGTGTGTGTGCGTAACACAAAAGTGGAGCACATTTGTCTAAAAAGTCTTGACTTTACTGTGTCAGGACCACGTGGACCTGCCCGAGCACTCCTTCAAGACGGGGATGAAGCTGGAGATGGTTTCTCCGTGGGAGCGGCTACAGATCTGCCCCGTTTCTGTCACCAAGGTGAGTCACGCCAAAAACAACAAGGAAACTCTCTTCCTCCCTCTCGCATTCATCCTTTCAGATGACGGTAGCCTTGTTTTTCAGGTTTCACCTTGAGGGTTTTATCTAATATGTGTCCCTCTCATGCCGACTTCTGTTTTATCACAAAGAAATATCATTATTTTTGCATGCGAGTTATGCGTGTTGCATTTCAAGTAGACTCGCTGTATGACATCCTCTCTTTTCTGGAATAAAGCTGCTAATAGTCAATATTTTTTGTTAAATATTTTTAAAGATACAAAGATAGCAACCGTAAAAAATATTTCCAGCTAACTAATGACGTTTTGAAAGATTGTGACATTCAGCTTTTTGACATACTAGTAGATAATGTAGGGAGTTTTAGGTGATAATATGTACTATATCAAAATATGGAAGCGTAAATGTGCCAGAATAATTCTTTAAAAAACTGTTTTGGAAATCGTGCAACTTGAAATTTCCTTTTTGAATTTTCCAAGAAAAGTTCAAAACATGTTTTCCTGAAGTACATTAATGCTATAAATATCATTCATTAATATTAACATTTGAATATTAAGTATTTAATAATGTTTAAAACTATTATTTATCAGTTTTATGACCCGTGTTTACTTCCATACCAGACTTAAAAGGGCCCTCAAACTATTTCAGGTCTAAATTAATGCAGCAGAAGCTGAGACATCTTAAAATTCTGGATCCTACATTTCCCAAGATGCACCTCAATAGCATCTTTCCTGCATTTATATTCTCCAAACCCAAGCAAGTGCCCTTTAACAACAACAAAAAAGAAGATGTAGACTAAAAAAAACAAACGTATTTTTGCATTTCTTATTAAAGTGAAAGATGTTTAAAGTTCCTCCGCTCACTTGTCCCTCTTCAGGTCTACAATGAGATCTACGTCCAGGTAACGCTGGACGATCTGTCCGTTGACGCCAAGCCGCGGTTCGTGGTGTGTCACGCCAACTCGCCCGGCATCCTGCCCGTCCAGTGGAGTCTGAAGAACGGCGTGGGTCTGGAGCGGCCCCGGGGCTTCGAGGGCCAGGACTTCGACTGGGCCGACTACCTGAAGCAGGGAGGCACGGAGGCGGCCCCCGACGCCTGCTTCCCCGATGTAAGTCTGGACCGATCGGACGCCATTTTTAAACAGGAAGTCCTGATTTAATTTGGCTCGGCCTGATAATTAGAGTTGGCGTTTAGATTAAGAATTTTCTAAAATGTTTGGAGATTGTTTGACTAATATGTTGCAGAATTAAAAGGTCCTGCACACACACACACACACACACACATACTGTACAATAGTATACAACATCATTTACAAGAGCATATCTTAAAGTCTCAGTCCAGGTTTAGGTTATCTAAGATTAGATCATTTTCCTAAATGTAAAATAAACTGTAGCCCTGTCTCCTCCTTCTGTGTGTGTGTGTGTGTGTGTGTGTGTGTGTGTGTGTGTGTGTGTGTGTGTTCAGACATGGCAGAACAGGGACTTTGCCAAGGACATGTGGTTGGAGGCGGTGAACCCTCACCGGCCAGCAGAGGTGTGTGTGGCTCAGATCACACAGGTCAGAGGACGCATGCTGTGGCTCCGACTGGAAGGTACAGACGTGTGTGTGTGTGTGTGTGTGTGGGGAGGATTAAGTGTCGGAGGATTAAGTGTCGGAGGACTCCTGCTGTGCCTCAATAAGACGGTGTGTGTGTTTGCGTGTGACAGCTCCCTCACCCCTCCCCCCTCTCTCCCTCTTGGCTGTCTGCCGGTCTACAGGTGTGGTGAAGCCCCTGTCAGAGTGCATCGTGGACGTGGAGTCCATGGACATCTTCCCTGTCGGCTGGTGTGAGACCAACGCTTACCCTTTGACCCCTCCGCTCAAACCTGTCTGTATGTTCACGCGCACACACACACACACACACACTCACAAAATGCACACATATTTTACTTTGGGAGTGGCAGCTGAATGCAGACTCTCCTTTTCTGCAGGCCAGAAGCAGAAGCAGATAGCGGTGGTCCAGCCAGAGAAACAGTAAGAAAAGACATTTGTCCATCAGAACTTATCATGTGGGGGTTAACTACGACTTCTCTTATTGGACGATGTATTGTCTTGAGCTCTGTTGACTGAAATGTCTGCGCAATGTCCCAGAATTATGATGGAAGGGAAAACGTCTGCTGTCTGTTCTGTCATCATGGTGGCCTAAATGTTGGTGACGTTCTTAAGTAAACAAACAGACATGTAAACACAACTGGTCATATCGAGGTCATGTCCATGTATCGTACGATGAGTCGATTACGTAAAAACTATTGAGATCATGTCCATATATCCATGATAAATGGTTATAAATGTCTCATATTCTAACAACTATGATGCCTATAATTAACAAATATAGTCTTATTAACACATAATAAGCATCTTAAAAGGGCCTTACTACTTATTTGCTTATTACAAGGACCTTAATATGAAGCTTTACCGTGTTGTTTTTCTTGTACGTACATTCGACATTGATTCAAACTGCTGCTCGATGTGTTTTCAAGTGTTAAACGACAGTTGAATTGAAACATTATCCGCATGCATCCATCAAACCGCGGCCGTCGTCTGCTTCCCTTCAGTGTGGCGGAAAAATGATTTCCTTCACAGCCTTTTGTTTTTCCATCTTTTTCTACCTGTGAGCCAAAATAAAAGTACAGGTTCCTTCAGAAAAACCCTCGAGGCGTCTCTCCCTCTCCGTCACTCCAAAGACATTAATTGAAACAGCGGATCTATTTTTTCTTCTTTAGAGCAGAAATTACTTTCCCGGAGCGCTGATTGATTTTGTTGACAAATGACATGTTACACCGTCGGCTGGCAAACGCAGCCCGGGGAGTACGAGGAGAGCGAGCGGGAGAAATATGAGGTCTTCAGCAGCACTTTGTCAGCTCTCTCATCTCACCATTAATTCCATTTCTCACCTTCAGGGGAATCTTTCATCAATACTACCCCCCCCCCCCCGCTGCTTTCCAACCCACCTGCTTCCAAACCTGACAGAAACTGTCGTAGCTGTTGCTGAGACTGATCGTTTGATTGCTCTGTTGTTTCCCGTCTGATTGGATCAGTCGGATCGTTTCCTATTGATTGGTTCGACTGTATTGATTGGTGGCTTCTCCCGCAGGTTGGCTCCGCTCCAGCCGGTGGAGGCGACTCCCGTCAACCTCTGCCTGCCCGTCGCCATGGATCCAGGTAATCAACCGCCGCGTTTACACGTGATTTATCTCCGGTAATTAATGTTAATGAGCTGCTGTGATGAGAGTTGAGGGGGAAACCCCCGCTCTTCAGATACTCCTACGCTCGTAAAACTCCACTTCTTCAGCCTCAGTATTCAGTTGGTTTCTTCGTGAGACTGTAAACATTGTTCGCTGCATTTATCTGTTGAAATCATGGCTTTCGGTCTTCATTCAGGTGCGATAGAAAATGTATAATTTGGCAAAAGTGAGCCGAGTTTGTATCAAGAAAGAATCATTTCTTTTTGTTCTCTCACAAGCTGCACCATCGAAAGATTTTAAATGTGTTTTGCCGTTGAAGACAGAGAATCCTCATCAATTTCAACATTTATTAGTCGGGACCGACATTTAATTCCTATTTGCTCACGTCATAAATAAAACACTGGATATTCATGTTTTCATACACGCAGCTGGCATGAATCTGGATATTATTCAGATTTGGTTGATGAATACATGAAGTCATGTTTCAAGTGTCAATACTACTGTCAATAGGATCAATACACCTCAATGCAAGAGGCATGAAAGGTAGAAACATCGTCTTCAGTTATTCAGTGTTTCCTGAAACCAATTTTCTTTCTTTGTGCACTGAAGACAATAATAATTAAGTGAAGATTATTAGTGTTCCTAAAAAGAGACGAGTATTTTCTCCCTCTCTGTATTTTACCCTCGGCTGTTAAACGTTTTTAAACGAACCTGACGGCATTCAATCCAAACTTTCAGTAAGACTGCCATTGTGACTTTTCAGTGCTGAGACTGACATGGAGAGGAGAGGAGAGGAGAGGAAGGGAGACAGACAGAAGGAAAGGAGAGGGAGAGAAAGAAAGGGGAGGAAAGGAAACAAAAGGAAGGGAGAGAAAATGAAAGAAGAGGGAAGTAAAGGATAAGAAAGGGAATGAAGGGAGAACGTGTCAAGTGTGGAAGTGTACGAGAAATATTATAATTATAAGAATTACATTGTGACTTTTTCACGCAAACTTTTCAGCGTTAAGACTCTCATGGAAAGGAAAGGAAAGGAAAGGAAAGGGGAGGGAAGGAAAGGAAGGTTGAAAGAAAGGAAACAGGTTTGAGTGTGCCTTTTGGACACCAGCCAAAGTTAAACTGTCGTCTACAAGTAGTCAATGGAAGTGATCGTGACATCGTAGTACGTTCTCTCAGCGGAGGAGAAGCCACACTGGTGACAAAATAATGTTATTAAAGTCAGGTCAGGTCAGTTTGTTTGGGAAACGGTGGGTAGTTTGTACACTGGGATTCACAACGTGCTTTACACAGTAAAAAAGTGCAGAAATAAGACAAATGACTCAATTAACAGCAACGCATTCTGACATTTGTAAAAGTGGTCTGAAGCCAGAGAAAGTAACCTTTACTCCTGAACACAAAGACCAGCTGCAACAAGATGCAGCTTGTGGCTACAGTTTGAACTTTGTCCTATTGAGCCTCATTTCCTCTCCAGCGAAGGTTTTCTTTTCTTTCTCTCACAAAACAATATACTGCAAAAATAAACACAAATGAAGATTTATTTCCTCATTGAATTGTGCTGAAAAAGGAAATCCTCGTTTAATGCATTAGAGGGCAGAAACATTGTAGCTGCACTCAAACTGTTATGACTGCGTTCGGCCTTTTATCAGCGGGAACCAGAGAAAAACACCCACAGACCAAAACAAAGAGCCTGTGTTAACGTGTGTGAAAGTCTCTCCTTATCTGTCTTATTTTTGGAGTTTTGTCCAGTTTTCTGTTTTACGACTACATCCCGCAGGATTTAAATAAGCTTTCAGGTTAAACCATTTATTTGGAAGTAAGAAATAAATGTACATGTTGACATTTTTACCTGTAAACGTAAAGTACACATAAATGTGTCGAAAATTAGAAGATAAAAGAAAACAAAAAGCCAAAGTTTAGAAAACAAGGTCCAGGTAGAAAATGCTAAAGGAGACCAAGCAAAGGAGCATTTCTTCTCTTTCTCGATGCGTTTGTTGACTAAACAGAGATGCTGTTGTGCATGTAAACAACATGCATGTCTGAACACAAAGAGAGCGGTGGGCTCTGTTGTTTCCACGAGACCCTT
Source organism: Anarrhichthys ocellatus (assembly GCF_004355925.1). Taxonomy (NCBI): domain Eukaryota; kingdom Metazoa; phylum Chordata; class Actinopteri; order Perciformes; family Anarhichadidae; genus Anarrhichthys; species Anarrhichthys ocellatus. The sequence continues at coordinate 5,191,156 of NW_022280051.1, read as the reverse complement.
GCCCTCTTTTTCCAAGTTTCCCTGTTTTAAAAACCACCCACTCGCTCATGAATATTCATCCCCTCACCTAATTACTATTCTCCCTGGCGGTGCGGTTCCAGGTGCCGGCGGTGGTCGAGGGCTGCAGGAAGGGCGGAGTGCAGATTTGTCCTGTCGACCCTCATTTACCTCCGGGGGGGTTGTGATGAACAGGACGTGCTCTCGGACTCTGCATTAAGAGTCTCATACGTCTGATATACAAGCACATAACATACCAACAACCAAACAGGCAGCTTCGTATGCAGCAAAATAGCTTTAAAAGAACAACGCCGGCACAAAGACCAGCTTCTTACACGAACACACAAGTTTATACCTAATCTACAGAATTGCTTCAATTCGCGTCAACGTCTTCAATCAAAGATTACGATCAAGAGTTTAATTAAGCTCTAACTTAGAGGATTCAAAGTAGTGATGATTAATTCCTTAGAAAAGTTTGCATTGTGCTTTTATTTGTTGTATGTGATATGTAGGTAAAGGGATTTTTTTTGACGTAAGCCAAGTTTACGTGCCTGATATTGAGTTCCACGTTGGTTAACGCTCCAGTTTATGTTCCTCTATCTCAGGCTCAGCCAATGGCAGATACTGCTGCTCCAAGATCTTTGTCAACCACCGCTGTTTCTCAGGACCCTACCTCAACAAGGGACGCATCGCGGAGCTGCCGCAGTCTGTCGGGCCCGGGAAATGCACGCTGGTCCTCAAAGAGGTGGGCTGATGTCAGAAGCAGGGGGTGGGGGGGCGCCAGAGATTGAGAATGGGGGAGACGGGGGGGGAGACAGCGCTGTCTTGTTAGCCACCTGCAGTTTCCCAGCAGTGCCTTCATGTTGACGTGAGGAGCTGTCAGTCAAGTGTGTTTACACGTACACACCACTCAGCAGAAACAGCCTCCTAATTTCTCCAGAGACTTTGTGTGTGTGTGTGTGTGTGTGTGTGCGAGTCCGTGATTTGTAGACGACTGTGATCTGCGTTTGTCCTCCCATCATGTTTGTGTGTTATTTTAGAATTGTTGAACCAGGACTAGTTGTGTTTTTCTTAAATCTGCGCTCGCTGCCTGCAGCTGCTGAGCATGCTGATCAACGCCGCCTACAAGCCTGGACGAGTCCTGAAGGAGCTGCAGGAGCTGGAGGATCAGAGCTGGGACTGCCAGGAGGAGACCCTCAAAGCCAAGTGAGGAAAAAAAAACTGAGAGAACGTTCAGCGAAATAGGATAATTCAATTCAATATATTTTGTATAAATCTGCCTCAGAGGGCTTTACAATCTGTACAACGTACGACATCCGCACAAGAAAAACTCCCCGAAGAAACCCTGAGGGAGAGCGACAGAGGAGAGATCCCTCTGGGTGGACAGAAGTGTGATCAAGGTCATGTTTATAACACAACAGAGCTACAACACATTCAATGAATACGACATAAATGATTCATATAATGAGAGTAGTATGATGGAAATAGTACGACTACTAATAATAACTACTAATAATGTTCTCATTTACAATGACGACCTGGCCATTATTAATAACAATAACCATAATAATGGATCAGATCCACCCCCGTGTGATTGGGTCATTTTCTAGATGAATTCGTAGGATTCCATGTTCTTATGAGCACATCCTGGTGTCCGTTCTGCTCTCCTCTCTTGAATTTTGAATGCATCTTTTTGTTACCGCAGTGGTTTCTGTGAGGTCTGCATTTTTCCTCCACTGCACAGAGCCAAATTATTCCACAGCTCCAGGCGGCGTGCTCTGTCTGTGTTTTCGACAGAGCCCTTCTTTTTTTTTATTTTTATTTTTTTATATCTGGCTGAAACGAGAAAGCGCCGGCCGGTCACAGGGTCTGGTGAGTCACCTGCGTCGGGGCAGCGGAGCACAGTGATCACAGTCGTGCACGCCTGTTTTGACAACTCAACAAAAAGGAGTTACTTTTAATTTCTCTGGGACATTTCACCAAAGAGGGGACCAGTTAGCAGCTCTGGTCACACGGCGGGTCGGTTATCACAGGAGGAAAATGAGTTCTTGGGCCGACTTAAAATACATTACAATGTTTATCCGAAGCTAATTAGAAGTCTGAGTTCGTCAGATCAAGTGGTGAACATCCAGCGTTACTATCCCTCCTTTAGGTACTTTATTTGACTAAAGTCTCGTACTAGCTTCAGATAACAGCTGTGGATTTCGTCCCGCATCACATAGAGCTGAAGCGCTTTAGAAAGTGTGAGCAGGAGGAACGAGTCCAGCACATGACTATTGCTTCAGGAAAGACTTGTGAACCTATCCTTTAATGCTGGTTGTAATAATAACATTATATATATATATATATTAAACCAGGAATCTGTCTAAATCTGTATGTACTCACAAGAGAAAAAGCTATTTGAAATATTTGGTGACCTTTAATCTATCATGAAATATTCCTCTTTAATGATGAAATGTCTTCAGTTTATTGTTTTCAACGGATTAAAGGAAGCTTGTTTTGCTTTATTCAATCTCTTACTTTACTAATGAAACCTAAAAACAAACAAAGAGCAGAGAGTCTGTAGTCTGTAGATATAATCTCAGATTTAAGTCGCATCCGATTGCAGGTCAGATTTGTCCTCGAGCGCTGCCAACAGGTCAGCTCATCCTCCATAACCTTCGCCATTAAGACGGCAGATTACGGAATCGACCCCGCGTCGCTCTGCTGATTAATCCTCATCAACCGGACGAGCCGAATTCACTGAAACGGCCCACTTTCACATCATAACCGCGCGGGCAATCATCGTGGAGTGCTTTGATGGATTACAGTTTCATTACGCATTGTTCTCATGAATAAAAGTCTAATCACCGACTGACTGTCTCTTCTTCTTCTTCCTCCTCCTCCCCCCAGATATAAAGGGAAAACCTATCGCTCCACCATCCGGATAGTCCGCCTCGCAGACCAGATCCCAGACTTCTGCCGCAAGGTGTGCGTGAAGCTGCAGTGCTGCTCGAACCTCTTCAGCCCCGTCCTCGTCACCGACAAGTGCCCGGAGAACTGCTCCGTTCAGACCAAAACCAAATACAGTGAGTCCCCGTAATTAGACGCATCACTTCCTGCGCAACAGCTATGGAGGAGACCCCAAATTGTGACGCCGCACGAGTGTGTGATTGCCTCTGATGAGTAGCTATGAATTTGTTTGGGGGGAGTTTATCTTTGTCAACATCTGCTGTGTGCGTCCGCAGCTTATTACTATGGGAAGAAGAGGAAGCTGTCCAAGCCGATGGCAGGAGAGGAGGAGGCGGCGGAGGGAGACCTGGCCAAGCCGACGCGCCGCAGGAAGAAGAGGAAAGCCATCTTTGTGCAGAAGAAGAGACGCTCGTCCGCCGTCGACTACACGCCCGCCGGCTCACCGCAGGTTAGAGAACACGCCTCTTCCTCCCTGACAGTCATAGTCCAGGGTTTAACTATAAACGCCCCGACATGTGACGGCAAGAAGAGGAGCTTTTATTTTATTTTACACCAGGCCCTCGGTTTTGGTTTTATGTCGTACAAAGTAAAAAATGTTCCTAACTCTGTGATGAGTTATTGTTTCGTGGGTGTTTTTATATGTTTTTTACGACTAACATTTGGAGTGTTTACTGGTCAGACCGGTTTGCAGCTGGTGTTGGTCACCAGCGTAATTAAATGACGTGATTGAGCCGAGTCGGGCATTTTATCAATTCATTGTTGGATCCATCGGCAGCTCTTTTGATAATGGATTAATAATTTGAGTACATTTTCAAGCAGAATTGCTAAAGATTAGTTTGTATCCGCTTCTCAAATGTTCACTTTTTTCTCTCCTTCGTATCATTCAAACTTAATAACTTGAGGTTGTGGGTTGTTGATTCGACAAAACAAGACTCAAACATTTAAAGACACCATCTGGAGCTGTTGGAAACTGAGATGGGCATTTTATTGGATTTAATTGTCGCCTAATTATTTTGTTCGACCAACAGTCCAAAACCCAAACGTTATAAAAATGAGTAAAAGCCTCCCAAATAAGAAGCTGGAACAAAGTCATGTTTTGGTTTTATGGACTTTTATTGAATTCAAAACGAGTTTGAAATGATTTTAATGAATCCATATCAAATGTATTGAGGTTCAGCTTTCATCGATTTTGAATAACAAGAGTTATGATGAACAACAGAAACACTTTGATGACTGGTATCATCTAGTTTACATGTAAAGTGTATCTAAAAATGAAGATCCATTTAAATCGGTTGATGAAGTGAATACAAATCAGCGTGAAAATGATGTCTGCAGGATTGATGATATTTTAGAAGCTCAGAACAACTGAAGTACATGAAACAAAGAGTTTTAAAAACCTTACGATTGGTTTTAAGTGATTTCTAGAGCAGCAGTGTGAGCGGCGTTCTGAGGTCTCGTCTCTGAGCCATTCTTCCTCCCTCAGGACAGTGAGGAGGACGAAGAGATGGCATTGCAGTCGGGCAGCGAAGGCACCAGCTCGGAGCCCCGCGAGGACCACACCGACGCCTCCTCGGTGGAGGTGACCAGCAGCCGGCCTCGCCGGGCCGCGACGCTGCGCAGGACCTTCGGCGCCGGCAACGCGGCGGGCAGCCAGGAGGCCGCCGAGAGCCGCAGGAGGTCGACCCGCTCGCTGTCGGCTCACAACCAGAACAACAAGTACCAGCCGCCCAAAGGACAAGACATGCAGGTGCAGACAGACTGACGGAGGTTCCCGTCCAGATTTAGACTGAATTAGTTGAGCGATGAACAAATAAATGTGTTTGTGATTCTGTAATTGACAGTTGAGTGTGTTTTGTGTGTGTGTGTGTGTGTGTGTGTGTGTGTGTGTGTGTGTGTGTCAGGTGGAGGAGGAGGAGGAGGGTCAGCTGGTTTTGGACAGTAATCCTCTGGAGTGGAGCGTAGACGAAGTCGTTCAGTTTATAAACTCTACTGACTGTGCGTCCCTCGCCAACATCTTCCAGGAGCAGGTACACACACACACACACACACACACACACACACACACACACACGCACGCTCAACCAATATTTGTATTTTATTACAGCACCAGATATCAGGAGGAGTGTTTGATTAGATATTTATTCGGCTCATGACGTCCAATGAGCCTGACAACATGGTTCATTATTTTAGGTTTGTTTGAAGATAAATTAAACTTGGTTGATTATTTTTTTATGATTTGCTCGGCTGCACTAAAGAGCGAGAGGATCTAGTTTTCTATTCACTGTATAAATAGCATCTTTTTGCAGCATGAACTACAAAAACCATCTTTCTCTAGAAACAATCGGTGGTAAAGAACGACGTGGTAAAGAGTGAAACGCACGCCTGTCGGCCAGTTTAAGTGCCAGAGTGGAACCGTTCTGCGTTGAAACGTTTGTGTGCGTCTCTTCCTGTGCAGGACATCGACGGTCAGGCCCTGCTGCTGCTCACGCTGCCCACCGTACAGGAGTGCATGGACCTGAAGCTCGGGCCCGCCATCAAGCTGTGTCACCAGATAGAGCGCGTCAAGGTGGCCTTTTACAGACAGTACGCCAACTGAACCAGACGAAGAACCGCGGGGGTCCCGCTGGATTAGCTGCCTCCTGGTGGAGAGTTTTCTTTCGGGCAATGTGGAGTTCTTTTTTACGTGCAAGAAGAAGGGATATTTTTCTGGAGCGGTTGAGGTTGAAAAAAGCACAAACTGAGGAGACGGTTTCCTTTACGAGATGTTGAAGGATTCATTTCTGGGATAATGTGATGCAGCACTCCGGCAGAACAGAAACACATTGGAGTCGACCCGTGAAGGAGTTATCACGAGGAAAGCCGACTTTTGTGTTTCTTACTTTTCATTTCCATTTAATTTGTGATAGAGGAGCATTATAGCATTTAATTATTGACCATAAAGAGTTTTTCCCTTTTTGTGTGACATTATTGGTTCTGGAAAAATATATTTGAAAGTATTTAACAAACCAAGAAGTAATATATTTGAAATATTTATTGTTTATGAGGAGTAATCTCTTTGGATTCAGAATATAATTGATCAGTTATACAATAATGTCAACAATAACTGTTTTTGTCTGCTGAAACAATCCCCGAAAAGATAAACAGGATGTGCATTTATTGAGATTTACACATTTTGTGTTGATGGAGGAAGAAGACGTCCTCTGAAGTACTTTGTGTTGTGTCGCTCACTTCTCATCGATACAATCATCGAAGCTATTTTGTGTCCATCTATGCAAACGTGTTGCAGATATTTTTGATAAGTGAGAAAATAAATTTCTATTGGTTTTTTAACTGTTTGGTACGAATTTTCTTTCACAATTGTTACTAGGACATCGATTGCGAACGCACAATGTGTTTTACAGGATCACTAAAGCAAAAGTCCCTCAGATTATATTTAAGATAACATTTCTGCTGAGCTAGTAATAGTTTAGGACATTTTATTGGCTTATTAAGAGTAATTACTTTGAACCATTTCAAGCAAATAACCGCGCGACTAACTTTAGAAACCCGTTTCTGCATTTGTGAAGCCGCAGTTGTGACGAGGAGGATGAAGGGTTAACAGATGCCCTCTTAATTGAGATTATGGGAAGTCAGAACTGTCTGTGGTTAACAGAACAAACTAACTGTGATGCACAAAGTCACAGATGAAGAGGAACCTCACTCCTGCAGTCAAACACCAACTCATTTAGACGTTACAACTGAATCATTAACTGATGGAGTGTGAGTATTGTCATTACAGTATGTAGCATTGCATTGGACTTAAAAGTTACTGTGTGGTACCGGAACCAGGACTGAGCGAGTCAGACCAACGGACCCTGCTGCAGCTCAACCAGAGGTTTTCTAAAGGGACTCTGGTTCTTGGAAACACTACCGCTTTTGTCCACAGGGGCCGCCAAAATCAACACAACATGAAAGTTCCTCACGGTAACTTTAAGAAAATATGTATAAGACATAAAACTGCTTTTAGAGACTATTGTAATAAATGGTTGTTTAGGTAATAAGAGTGGTGCTGTAGGCTAAAACTGATTCTCAACCAGGAAGTAATTCTGCAGTTGTTAAAAGTAATGGATAAATGGTTGCAGTAGTTAGTTAAAATGTAATCGATGATATTGTGGCAGTAGAAGTAAAATTGCCCACTTACGTAAACATTGAAAGTTTAATTGTATGACAATATCAATATGACAAATATTATGACAATATGACAGTTTAAAATCAATTGAAATGAAAACATGGTGTCAATGAACGGGTACTTGAGTTCATCTCACAGGGCTGTAACATAGCTACTGACTAATATGCAGGTGGAACAAAACCCTTACTCATAAAACAATTATGGTTTTGAGACGTAAATAAACAAATAATTGGTGTTATGTACTTAATGTACTTTTCTTAACTTATTCTGCGGCACCAGAATAAACAGGCAGCCTTGATAGACACTAATGTATTCCACAAAAACCAGACGGAGCAATTACACATGAAATGAGACGAAGCAAAAAGCCACCGAGAGCAGAAACAGGAGATTTGAGGTGTGTGAACAAAAGCTGCAATTTATCTCCTCCCCTTGAAATTAGAAATGTCTTTTCATTCAAAGAGTATCGACGCGAGCTCTCAGAAATCCTTCACTCAAAAGACACTTACGAGTATATTTAGGGTTAGTCATGTTTATTTACGCTTGTATTTAAACAGGGTTGGTTGGCTGAGCAGATGTGCTTTTACAGCGACACCCTGTTAAATAAACAGAATAACGAAACAAGACGGAGAACAAACAGAACGGAACGATAAAAGAAAAGCAGTTACAGGAATGAGGAGATTGCAGATTATTCCACCACACCAGTGTGCTAACAGTAAAATCGTTTTTTACTAAACTATTTTTCAACCAAATAATCCCGACTCAAGGTCTACTTACTAGCTTTTCTTTCCAGAGCTTTCAAGTCTTTTTGATTATTTCTTAAACTACTATTTTCAGGTTAAGAATCACTCTTTGGTTTGAGGTTCCTATTGTTATTGTTTTATGCAACTATTTGTTATTTAATTAAGGTGATACAAAATCTGAATCTTTTTCTTTCTTATCTTTATTCTAAGAAATGTAAAAACGTTTTTCCATTTAACAAAGAATATAAAGTTCTCAAATGTTGGATTTCGTCTCAAAAGCAGACTTTTGCCAAAACAAAATAGTCTAAAACTGCCAAAATATTTGATTAAAATGAGTAACTAGTTGATTTATATCAAAGAAGCCGAACCTCTCAGCCTGAATATAAACAGATGATGAATCTTACTAGAAATCTGATGCCTGCTTTTGATAAAGACACACTTCAGTTGGCATCAAAGTGCATTGAGGTTTGATCTCCAAGCAGTTTAAGTAAATCCATACTGCTTTGAGGTTGGATGGACGTAAAACAATCCTCTATTTCAAATGAAATTATGATCATTTTGTATGCATGTATTTTTATTCTTTCCCCTTCCATAAAATAACAGGTTTGAGTATTTCTAACATCTCCCTCACACAACAACATGCTCATCTTTTTAGGAGCGCTCTCAGAGCAAAATTGCAAAAAGAAAATGAAATGATGGCAGTGGACGTGACAGGCTCCGGTTCATCAAACAAAGTGAAATGGAAAAAGAAAACCCGTCAGCGGCAACATGAAAACTCTACCGACGAGACGACGGCGCCATTAGGACGCTGTTGTGTTTGCAGAACGGCTTCTGGTGGCAAAATAGAAGAAATCACCCCTTCGACGCGGCCGCGACGGCTGTTTCGTGTCGCTACATAATTGGCGGTAATGCCGCGTTAAGTCATGCGTGCGGCACGTGGCCCTCTTTGTTGATTCACTTACACCGTTTGCTGTGTGACATTAGCCGACGGAAATTCATAAAGGCGGTGATTCACATTCAGAGTGTATTCGGCAGTGAGATGTGTCGTGCCTCACCAGCTCTCTGTACTGGTGCAGCTGAATTCAGTTAATAGCTTTCTCTCTCTCTCTCTCTCTCTCACACACACACACACAAACACACACACACACGAACTCTAACACTTTGTATTGAGTCACTCTGAAAAAGCTGCTACCTTATACTGTTGCTTGGCAACCTCATCATCAAACGTCCGCTTTGCATGATTTCTGCCGTGTTGTTTGTGGATTCAGAATAAGTCCCGACAGCAGAGGAGTAAACAGATGTTTGTGGTATTAAAAGAGAAGCCCTGAACCACAGCAGACGGGCTCTTTATGTTTCATATTCAGCTTGCTGTGGGTTTCAGACAACACTGACTCAGGTGTCATGTCGTCTGACTGATCGATCAAAAGCTCGTCTTTGTCTTTGTCAGAAGGAACGGTCCGTCGCTGAAATGCAGCTCGGCTGATATTTGCCATTTCAGACAACTTGACATCAGCAATTCTGTGCAGCACAACACTTTGACACAGAGCACCGTGCAGCCGACATATTTTAACATTCAGCGTATGTCGGCAGATAAACAACAAGAAAGTCCAAAATGACGAGAAAGTTTGGCTTCCAGAAACACAAAGTGTTTAGTCTTTGGCATCATATGAACATATTAATACAGTAATGAGCATAATAGTTCACTCTGCATCTTGGAAACAGCAGCTTGTAACACATCTAAAGTGGAAACTTTTCCCCCACTAGTGTTTCCAAATGGTATTACCGTTGATAGAAAAACAAATGCACTGTAAATCGTGGATATTCCATGAAAGCAAATCGTATGTAATCCACATAATCATTAACCAGGAAGTGTAAAAACTGCAGCAAAGTCAAGCTGGGCAAGAGGTATGGGACTACGTTGATTTTTTGTCACGTGACTTCCGTACTTAAGTAACGCCACTTAGCTATTTTAACCCAAACCACGATCTTTTCAAACACGTAACTAAGTAGTTTTGTTGCCTAAACCTGACCAAGTTATTTCCTGTGAAGACGTAATTTCATCTTGAAAAGACTGCATGCATGTAACGAGCTGAAACTGACACGTGTTGCTGGACTTCCGTAGAAAAACACACAAAAAAATGAGCAATAACTTTTCGCAAGACAATATATGAATCGTTGCACAAAGACAACTGGATCGCTTTCCATTTTCCTCAGAGCCCAACAAATACCAGACACACTGTGATTTTCCACCGGCTACTCTTCCGGGGATAGTAACGGAAAAACTTCGGTAACTGGGGATAGCTACCGATAGCAACCGGGAAAAACAAAAGCGCTATCCTCTTCCTGGTTCCAGGTTGACGCACTACCATTGTAGCGTAAATAGATCGTAGACAGAGTAAAAGCGAGGCTTAGGGAACCAATCTAAATGCTGGTTTTATTATATCGTATTCATTATATTTTACAATCATCATCTACTTCATAATGATAAGTTAGAGGTAATGCAAGTGAGACTTTGTCTATTCTCTTCACGGTGAAACACGAACAGAATTACAAAACCTTCTACACAAACACTACACGCTCACTAGCTTTCACCCACATCTCATGGTCTTTATCAGCGGATGAAGTTTGCTCAGCTGACACATGACCTCAGTATGGAAGTTCAGTTTCTTGATGAACACATGGTCGTATATACGAGGGGAGTTCATAACCTCCGGCTCTGGTCAAAGGTAATATTTGGCGACAATGACGACCGAGGAACGCGTAAAATGTGGACGAAAGCTCCAGTAGAAAAGCGAGTAAGTAGATTTATCACAAAGAGTAAAGTGTTGCATGTAGTCTGTTTATTCTTTAACCTTTTAGTAAGATAAGATAATATAGAACTTCATTAATCCTGAAGAGATTGAAGAAGAAGAAGAAGAAGAAGAAGAAGAAAAACACACGCAGTCAAAATGTAAACGTATATAAACAATATAGTAATAAATATAAAGTGTATAAGAAGCAATATTGACACCAGTGCAAAATAAAAGTACGATAAATTGAGCAAAATAATTCAACTGAAATGGAAAGAGAAAATACAACATTGGAAAGAAAGCAAGAACAATGATATGAAGTGTATAAGACGTAAAACGGACAGCGTTGTGTTCCTGCACATTTATCAGAGTTACTGATTCCTAATGGAGATCTATTGTGAAATTCTATTGAATCTAAAATAGAGAAACCACTAAATCATGAAGCCAAATGTCAAGGCCGTTCAGCAGAGACCAAGAATGCAATGACCAGAATGCAAAGCAGTCGGAGGACATGTTGTGGAATGTATGACACAGTTAACTGGAAAAATATTTCTCCTTCCTCCTACAGACTGAACCCACAGCAGAGTGGAACAAACTGTCTGTCTGTGGGCTAGCAGAGGGACTCTGGATAATGTAGGAAATCAGTACAATCTTTAAATACAGTTATTTTATGCTTTCAAAGTACTTTTTCTTTGGTATTAATCGATAATATCTCCCAGTCTGCTTTAAACCCACTGGTAGTAAAACTCCTTCACTGCACGGATTCGTTCAGCGGTTCGGTGCAGCAGAGCGGCCGTCGGCTCGTTATCCCGGAGCGGCTCAGCGAGGAGCTTCAAGGTCTCTGCTGTGGGTGAGTCCAAGAGGAAAGAAAGAGGAAGGGTGGGAGGCGGAGGTTGAAGGAGGAGAGGAGAGGAGGAGGGCACCGGAGGACGAGTGAGGGGGAGGGAGAGCGAGGGAGGTCTGGTGGTTGGAAAGGAGAACGATACAGAAAGTGTACATGTCAGTTTGTAGATTCATGTTGTCCTTTTGTCAAAAATTACATCCGAGTTTATTATTATATTATTCCATTAGACTATATGACTCATGTCTGATGTTTTTAATACTTTAAAGGAACATTTTTTGACTGAATGTGCCTGTAAAACACAGTGTTTCACAAAGTTTTTGTCTTTTTGTTGTCAACATATTTATTGAAAATTCATTTGTTTAACTATTTTATTTATTCTGAATGTGAAGCTGCTAACTAAAGCTAAGTCAATTAGTCCACTCATGGGTCGTTTTAGATTTAGTCGTCTAATATTTCTTCAGTCAAATTTTATTTTTCATGCTGAATGACTTATGTTTAAGAAACTAATAAGCACATCTCCAGTAAACTGAGCCAATCTCATGGGAAGAGGTATAAATAGCACGACATGTCTGACATATTCATGTCTTTAATATGCATTTTAGGCGTATTCACGTGTCACTTTATGCCACGTTATGTTTAGGCAACAAAACTACGGTGACGGAAGAACACCCACTGAGTTAGGTGTAGGATAAACATCACGATTGTGCTTGAGATAAGTTCATAAACTAAAACAAACGTCATTAACGTCAATTAAAAAAATAAAGCAACACTTTGGGTCTTGAACTCTCATCTCCTGGTCACAGGTCCGGTGTTTGTTTGACTCACCTCACCTCTCTCTCACATGTTATACTACGTCACTTCTTCAAAACGTTAAACTTCTCGATTAATCGACAGTATCACGAGTGTTAGTCGACTGCAAACTTCTTTGGTCGAGGACAGCCCTACTGCCAACATGCACTAATGCAAAATGTAGTGTATTTGACTTTTCTGTCAAATGGAGAGCTCTGAAAGTCAATAATCCGATCAATACAGCAGCTGACAAAACAATGTAAACTCGATGTCGAGTGTTGGAGTCTGTGTGACATGCCCAGAAGCTCCAGAGCAAGAGAACATGCGTTCCTTAAGGCCAGGATTACACTTTCTGTTGGTTTTATGGGGCGTTTTCAGCTCAAAGAGTTTGCTTACTTCGCTTGTTGTGGAGCGTCTTTAAAGGTCTTTAAAACCCCTTTCAGACCTTTGATGTTAATCTGACAGTAATTCAACATGTTGGTGTAATGTTTGAGGGATGTAACCATCAGACTTTTTGAATCCTGACACAGAGTATGGATCTGCTTAATACATGTTATGCTTCACTGTGTGGAACAGACTGGTGTAGTTCTTTGTATCTGTAAGGAAACACCAAGCTTGACCTAAACATTGCTTTCTTAACTTGTTGGGTTACATATTCACGCTGTGCAGGAGTTCAATCAGGGGAAACACACGCCTCACACAACCCCAGTTATAATGTAACCGTCAGTTATGTCATTTTCATTCACGCCAGCTGTGTGGATGAATAGATGAATATCCACCATAACGTTTACACACAGCACAACGGCAAATAAGCAGCTCTCTCTCTCTGTCTCTCATCGGCTGCCAAATAATGTGCTTTCACGTCTGAATCGAGCTGTAGGAGACGTTAGCGTAAAAGTCGCTCATGTCCGGATGACTGAAGAGCCGTCGTTCTACCGGATAGATGAAGCTTTCTGCCTCTGAAAAAGGTCGAGAGGACTCCTGAGTGGGCGAGTGGGTGAACCCTGAGCTGCGATTGTTTTCTTGGCTGCTGTTTTGTCAGGAGTGAACTGTCGGGCTCCATGTGTTTATATTTAAAAAAATTGAGAAAAAGATACACGCATGGTGAAACATGTTGATCAGATGCCAGACACCTGATTACAACTCACTCTTCCTCGTATTCTGTCCTTTATGCAATAATCAAGAGGCCGACGGCTGAGCCAAGCGGAACAACACGCCTCCATACAATCTAATACAACGCAGGAGCAAACGCAAAACATTCATCTCCTTTATTGCTGAGGACTGTACACAACAACCAGAATGAAACATGCCACGGTTATCCCTGAAGAGTCTAACATTTAAATATCACGATATGTTCACCTCTTATCTGCTCAAACGCAACATTAAATCCACTGAAATGTGTTCAACAACCATGTAAAAATCTAAAAACGATACACACACACACGAGGTATCGGGATTTTATCTCGTATCGGGAATAAGCGGTCTACATCACTGACGTGGTAAAGAAGTGAGTTGTTTGATTTTGTTCACCTGTGATGAGTCACACATCGAGTCAATCACAATTATTCTAGCTTCCAATAATTGCGACATGAACTTTTTAATATCGTTACACACACACTGGGAACTAATTCACAGAGAAGCGAAGGTCCATGTCGTTTTCACAGGAACATGATCTAATGAAAACATTATTTTATCAATCAGCAAAACTAAAATACACAATCATCATGACATCACCTCATCAGTCCGCTCAGGATGTTAAAGATCGGATCAATGATGACAATAGAAATAACAGGGTGTGAAACGTGAAAACACAATGAAATTGGTATCAATCGACAACAACTTACACTAAAAACACTACATTTGTGAGACACGACACAGCTGGATGAAGGTAATTTCAGAGTGTGTGTGTGTGCGTGTGTGCAGGTATGAGTGGATGTGGGGGAAGGCGAGGTGTATGGTTAACCATAGACTGAGCTCTCTGTCTCTTTCACACACACTCACAAACCAACCAATCACTTGCATTGCACTGCAGGCTTGAAATCTAGGTCACAGTAACACACCCACACACCCACACACACACCCACACACACACACACACACACACACACACACAGCGTTTAAAGGCTCGACAGAGAGGGAGAGAGAGAGAGAGAGAGATTTCATCAGTGTTTCGGGGCTCGCAGCCTCTCAAGTTTTTTTTTGCAAGGTGTTGCACAATGTTCTTTTCTGTCGTCTACACTACGACTCGATGCCTTTCAGCACAAGTCGATGTGTGAACTTGTGTCAGTCAGCTGTGGGTTAGAAGGGTGAGCAGAGACAGGTTCCACTGGCTGAGGAGAAGTCGCTCATGTACGAATGTTCAGGACACACGTCTCTATGTTGATGACATAGTGTTGTACCTGTCATTTGTAAAGGAACGGCCGGGTTTCCACATCAAGAAGTGTCGCTTAATTTCTCTCAAGAATGTTTAGAACATGTTTCGATACTTCAAATGAAACCTGGAGAGTCAGCGTCACAAACATGTGCTGCAGAAACAATAGTCATGGAAACAGAACTGCTTCTGGCAGCGAGTACAAATATAGAACAACTGTGCAAATAAGGGATAATAAAACTTGAATGCATACATAAAATATAAATAATTTGTAATGTGCTTGTTTAGGGGCCCTTAGTGGCTGTGGGCTTTAAGTTGACACATGCCCAGGGCGGCTTTGATAATCCATATATAATAAATAAAAAGATGAGCAACAACAGAAGAAGAAGTTGTTTAGTGAGTAGCTACTTCCCCCCCCGTCTGCTTTTATGTGCATTTTTTTATTTGCGCATTAAAAAACCTGAGAAAGAACAAAAAAAAAGCACAAATATTGCACACAAAAAAAAAAGGTTTCACACTTAGTTGAGGTGTGAAAGTTGGATGAGAGTAGTATTTATTGTAGAAAGTACTACCAGAGGAAGAAGAGCTGTGCTGTAGGGGGGTTGTTCCATTACTTGTGTAATCTTGTCACATACTCTTCAATATAACTAATGGAAATATGCAATGATGTAAGTTTTATTTCTGCAGGAATGAGCTTATCATCATAACCCCTGTATGATGATAATACACAGTCCTAAGTATTCACCTTTGGGAACAGTATATATATATATATATATATATATATATTTATATATATATACACACACACATACATACATGTATATAACAAAATAAGAAAGGATTTAAGCTTAACTGCATATGCAAAATGATGCCCAGCATATCTAGAATATGTCCCTTTGATGGACAGGTGCAGTGATTTTCAAAACTTAAAGCCATCAAATGTTCGGAAGCTAAATATGTAAAATAATCACGATATTGACTCGTGATACCTTAACCGAGCCCAAGACAGATGCTAGTTATTATTTTGTGCTCTTGTGTGTTTAAACTTTCTGGTGTAAGTCAGTAAAGATGAATGGTGTGTGATGTCCATATACAGTTACGTGTTGGACTTCACCGTCTCTCTACACACAACATGTAATTAAAAGCAGCATCTACACGTTTGTAACACGTATATATGTGTGTTGGAGTTCAAAGAGGCAGCTCAGATACGAACCCCCTCGTCGTCTTTCCACTGAGGAACAAGCAGTAAAACTGTCCGTTTCACAGCAGACTAAGAGCAAGCTGCATAATTCAGTAGCTGCAATGGAAATCTTCCCCATGTGATCCTCCACATTTGGCCTGTATCCACAGGAAGATAAAAACAAACACTTTTATTTCTAAAAAGGGTCCAAAGTAACGCTCCCAAAGTGCATCACCAACAGCAGCGTTTTTTAGACTGACTGATTTTCACCCCTGCAGTCCAAACTTCTCCACACTCCCGACCCTCTGGGAATAATCCGTCTTTATTTCTAATGAATTGCACAGAGAGATGCATGTATCCCCCTGCATCAACAGATCGCAATCTGGCATCCAGCAAGGCATGTCTCATAAACGATGCGCTGCCTGAGCTTTTGATAAGCTAATAGACGTCTGAGTGGAGGCAAATTGATGCCACCGCTCCGTCTGATTCAGAGGGGAAGAGACGTGATTCACTATTGATTAATGTTTAGCGGCAGGCTGAACAGTGGCCTATCTGGAACATCACACCTCTGTTTATACGACGGAGCACTTTCCTCTCTATTGTTCATTATTCATTAGTCTTCTGGACGGCCTGTGGGACTCCCTCCCATCTGCTTCAGCTCCATTTCCATACGGCTGGATCGACCGAGCGGGCCATACATCTGATATGTGGAGAGAGAGAGAGAGAGAGAGAGAGAGAGAGAATAAATTCATCTCTATTCTGCTCCCTTCATCTCTCTTTCAAAAGGTAATGCATTCATTGATGTTATCATTGGGGGAATTGATGAAATGATAAAAACTGGAAATAAATTGCGGCTTTGAGCAGAGACAGCAGAGGACTGGGACACAACAGGACCGGTGTGGGAAGAAAGAAGTGTGTTTCGAGTGCTGCTGCGGGTGGGCGGCAGGGGGGGGGGGGGGGGGAGGCAATTTTTTAAAGAAAAGGAAATGTATAATTAGGAGTTGGCCGAGCAGTCTGCCTACGTGGAAAATTCACACTGAATGATCTGACACAGGAAATGCTAAAAAAAGACCCACACAAGTTTTTTTTTCACTTTGCAATTTCAATGTTTTTGCACCTCCATCTCAGCTTCTTCACGCAGAAGCAAAGTGAAGGTAAAAATACACGAAATGGAACAATGGAACGACTGTAATATTTAATATATTCATGCAAAAAAAAAACAATAGAAAACCAGTAATTGGGTTTCAGTGAGCATGCAGAGTTTGATACTTGTGCTAAATTAACTGGATTTGCACCAGAGCTTCTCAACATGGAGCAGCTGGAGACTAGATAGAGCTGGAGCTTCAGCGTTTGATATGATTTGTAATAGAAAACAGATTCAATTTCCTCCCCTCGTGTAAAGATATTCTTAGATCCACATGAGGACTTGACAGCTTCCTGAGAGAACAGTTGTGTTTTAAATGAGAGAGGTAGAAAACAGTAGAAAAATGTATTAAATGCTGATTTAGAACACGAGACACTGAACGCCACAGAAACCCTCAAAGATGTTCTTTAAAAATATGGATTGTAATAACCCGAGCTGGCTCGCCGTCTCCTTAAGGACTCGTCCCTTTGCTCGGCGAGCACGCCTTCAACTTCCTCCACGCTCAAGTGTGAGGATTGTAAATGTGCTGGAGCTTCAGCTCAACAGCTAATCAGCTCAACAGCTAATCAGCTCTCTCTAAAGGATATAGGAAAACGCAAAATTGTCTGTATTTGTTGCATCGGTGCAGGTGGAGGAATTATTGGGGTTTTTAAGGTACATCAAATCTCCCCTCGAGCCCTAAAAACACTGACACTGGATCTGCACATTTGGGTGAAATTGCATTGACATTTCTAACAGGAACTGACTCCAGGTTACATTTTTTCCTTCGCCCTCCGGTGTCATATTGATCTGTGTGGCTCATGCGGTGTGTCATCAATCAAAGCGTCTCGTATCCGTCATATCAGGAGACGTTGACCGACCTGTACCACAGTTTTAATCAGACTAAATTGATCCCAGATGTTGTTATCAGCCTCATCTGAATCTGACGACCCGTAATTAACAACACCAAAATGGAAAATTGATAATGGACTTCGGTAAAAGAACAGAAGATTGTGAGAGAGTGACCTGGTGCGTATGTGTGAATGCATTAATAAGAACATTTAGAATTACAATCAGAGACAATGAGCTGATTATATCACGACGATCCTGTCATATTCGCAGGTACATCACAAGAGAAAACACAAAATTTGGAATTTAAGGTTTTTAATTTGACTCCTTTAAACGGGTTTGAGGACTTTAATGCTTTATGATGAGTTGACGATCGGTCTGCCGTCTCTTAGTCGAATAATCGGTCGTTTTGTTCTTCGTCCACTAAGACTTCTTCAGTCGATAAGTCATTTTCACGCTTTTTCATGCTGAATAACTTATTTCAAAGAAACTTCTGAGCACATCTCTGGTGAAACACAAGATTTAAAGCGATGCTTTTGTTGGACTCTTTGCGGAGAAACTCAGTTTTACAGATCTGTCAATTTAATTCGACTGATTGATGAGTCTAATTAAAGGATCGCATGTTCCTCTGCAGGTTGAAAAAACCGTCTAAAACACTATTTGGATAATGTTTTAAATCCATTGAGTCATGAAGCTATAAGCTGTTTCTTTAGAATCAACAACAGATATATTTTATGAGTTTATCCGACTGTGAAAATATAAATCTGCAAAGTAAGCAAAAAAACTACAGCAGGCACATAAATTGTAGAGGAGTAAAAAGTATTTGTGCAGTATATTCCCATCCATACGTGAGCGAAGTGCAGTACTTCAAGCTGTGCAGAATAAATGCTTATAGTTAACGTTCACCTTTGGAGTTTGACCCGATCGTCCCCTGGTCAGTGAGTGGATTATCACCAACAATAATCTCATGTCGTCCTATCACTGTGTGTGTGTGTGTGTGTGTGTGTGTGTGTGTGTGCGCGTGTGTGTGTGTGCTTAGGCCTTAGGGGCAGGGCTGTCAGTAATGTGAGACCCGGCCCGTGTTGATGGTCGGGGGGTTCGTCTCTGGAAGGTCGATGAGACTCCTCTTCTTCACTGCGTCAGGGAAATCTAAAACCCTCTCTGGAGTCACAGACGACACGTTGCACGAATAACAAACTACTGCGAGACGCTTCTGGCTGATCCTAAACTTTCGTTCAATATTAGATATCGGAGCGTCAGCGTCGTCGAAGTTAACTTTCTGACTGAACTAAACTGAAAGTCTTTTATTTGACTAAGCACAAATTGAAAATGTGCATCAAAACATGTGGATGGAAACTCACATTTACTCACATTACTTGTTTGATCTGACCAACAGTCCAAAACCCCGAAAATATTCAAACCAGAATTAGATAAAAAAAGATGCAAATCATCAGAAAGCTGGAACTACAAGATGTCGGCCATTGTTCTCCAATAAAAGAGCTGATGAATCTGACAATCGCCTAATTGTTTAGACTGACAGAACTTTATATTATGAGCCTCTACTATTGGACTCTAAAGCTTGAAGAGTACACATATAATCAGAGGTACTACAATATATACACCTTACGTAAATACTAGTATCTATGAATGTGATGATTGCAATACTTTCTTACCTTAAAATATGAAATAATATATCAAATGAAAGCAGAAAAGTTACATTTACTTTAGTTTTTCACATAAAAATACTGTATCTACTGACACTATTGACAATCCAGATCATATAAAATATACTGTATTTATGATGTATTGTGCATGATGAGTACTTTTACTTTTGTTGCTTTGTGATAATACTTATGTAGTTTGTGTTTTACTTGAGTAGAGGACCTGTGTACTTCAATACGAGTTATTTATGTATCTCAAACACTTCATTATTTCTTATTTCTCCGGTTTCCACTCGGCGAAGACGTCCAGATGTTTAACAGAAGACAATCATCACACTCTATTTGTGTGTACGTGTGTGTGTATACGCACACAGTATATTTTCCACTTAATGTGTGTTTCTCTGCTCATGAACTGGCCTGTTTTTTTGTCACCTGACAAGATTCAAATTAAAAACTCAACCTGCTCCTGGCGGGTAAATTACATGTTCTACACTTTGTCGTATTTAAATGTTGCTGTTATCTTTCTGCTCTCAAATAAGCCGACTCATTTCCTGTTGTATCTCCGCTCCGTATCGTCAACTGCTGCACAGCCGTGTCACAGTTTAGTAATGCATCACCTCTGTGCATGCAAGGGTGTGTGTGTGTGTGTGTGTGTGTGTGTGTGTGTGTGTGTGTGTGGTTAGCAGCTCGAAGGTGTGTGTGTGTGGTTATCAGCTCGAAGGTGTGTGTGTGTGTGTGTGTGTGAGACTGTAAAAACACTGAGTGGTGGGTTTATAGTAATCCATGTGCTGGTATGCAATATGAATGTGCAGAGAAGACGGGAGGGGGTCGTGTGTGTAAAAAGATGGAGGAGGAGTGTGTGTGTGTGTGTGTGTGTGTGTGTGTGTGTGTGTGTGTGGGGGGGGGGGGGGCAGCAGCTGGTTGGCTGCTGGGCTGGTTTCCATGGCAACGTGTGCAAAAAAAACAAAGAGCCGAGCCTCCGTCCCTCAGTCCTGTATCGATGCTCTGTACAAAAGAATAACACTTTACAATTACATGCACTCTTCTTTGTCTCTTATTAATCCGTCTCATAACTCAAAAACTGATTTCAAAATAAATAAATAAACTAACCGGCATTGTAGATATTAAAATATGGGTTTTAATAATAGATGCAGACTCTCGTCATCGGTCTAATTGTGCGAGAATAAGATCTCGTCTGAATTCATATTCTCCACAGGACTGATGTTCTTGCTGCTCATATTCAGCGGGAGGATTCATTTGGTGCAACGCACGGGGAAACCCACCAGAAGGCCTCCTGCGGTTCTGCTCACAAACGTATCGTTCAGTAGGTTTGAAACACCACCGACGTCACAGAGGAAGTGATATCAACCCTCAGACCTGCAGACGAAGTACCTCCGCCTGCAAAGACAGAGTTTGACTGTTTACGTTGAAATATCTGATTGTATTATTCAAACGAAGGCCCCGTCTACACGCAGACAGATATATGTTAAACTAAACAAAGACATGCTTCGGAAACTCTTTCCCCACCTTCTCAGAGTCTTCATTGGCAGAATTCTGTTCCTGAAAAGTCACGAGATCGTCTGAATATTTCGTATAACAAGCGATTAATAAATCATCGCCTTGTATTGTAAAGTGACTCTGAGCAGCAGCTCCACCTCGTATGAGTCGACTTTTGTTTTCAACCATAGCACCAGATGTAACATTTGTACAAATAAAGACATAATTAGCTAATGCTTTATTAGTTGCTAACCGCCAAAAGGAAAATAAGCTCACTAAGCACGCTCAGACTCTTCTTCTCTGGTGATTGAGTTACGGTTGATGTCGATTTTTTTAACGCCACCTACAGGCCCGGCTAGCGTTTGGAGTCGTTTCTGCGTTCTAGTGTGGACAGAGTTTCATTTTAAAATGATTGTATACCTGTAGACTGGGCCTTAATGACCCCTCAACAGGTCCTGCTTTAAGAAACTCTGCTGCACAGACCAGCTTTGTTAAAAAGAAAACACAGAACCAATCTGTTAAAACATCATCAAAGTTTAAATAAATGTGCAAAATGATGTTTGAAGTTTAATTAAATCAGGAGTGAGTCTTGGTAAAGGGGAGAAACAGCGTGTGGGAGTGAATTATTCATCTAATTGTCAATGTACTCAGTGGAAGATGTAACACTAAAAAGATTAAGGTTCTGAGGTTTTGGATATTTTCCAACATTAAATCTGTTTTGCAGGCTGGTTGGCGTTCTGTATGGTTAACTGATGGCACACTGAACATGCTAAACAGAATAAAGGTTTAAAGGTTGACACCGGCGTTGTGGAGCCTTGAGCTGCCTCATGCGCTGCATGCAGCAGGTTGCTGTTGGCAGGAAACCTGATGGATTGCTTCACATTGCAGAAGAGAGAAGAAAAAGGGAGCCGCCGATCTCTGCAAACTAAAGAAAACACCTGCAGATATTTTTGGAAAACATCACTATTAATAAATAACAAGATAGAAGGAGGAGAAAACCAACCGGTTTCGTGGAAAATGTGGCACAGAACATTACTAATAGGGTTTCTGGGAAGTCGTTCCTTTCCTGCATTGACTATTTTGCAGTAGCTGCACACAGTTCCAGGGAAATGAAACGCTGCCAGCGCATAGATTTTTCTCCAGCACTTCTTCATATTGTGCAGCTGCAACACATTCGCTGCCAACATTATTCACAGGGTTACTCCAATAATCCGGCATATGGCTGAAACCACCAGCAAAAAGAAATTATCTATGATACACATTCAAAATAATTTAAATCCCAAAAGAAGATTTCTTTCAGCTCATAGTTGAGGTTGAAATTCAAAGCAGTTTCAAAACATCTAGTACACGACGGGCGCCGAGCCAAGAATAATATTTGGCTCTTAAAGGAACTTCTGTTCTGTTTCGCACAGAGAAACAGAACTCCCATGAAACACTGCTGTGTCCACTGGTGGAGTACAGAATAGGACAGGAGAGGACAGACCAGGGGGATGCTGCAATAGTAGAGTATAAGACATTAGAGAGCAGTGGAGGACAATAAATACTAGTACATCAGTTCATTAGAGGACAATAGAGGACAGAAAAAGACAGCAGAGGACAGTGAAATACAAAAAAAAGGACAGTACAGGTTAGTAAAGTCCAGTAGAAGACAGGAAATGACAGTACAGGACATCATAGTAAAGTATAAGACAGTGGAGGACATTACATGACAGTTCAGTACAGTACAAGACAGTAAATGAAGAGTAAAAGACAGTAAAAGACTGTTCTTTGAAGTAAAAGACAGTACAGGGCAGTAGAAATACAATAGAAGGCAGTAAATGACAGTGGAGGACAACAGAAGACAGCTCAGTAAAGTAAAAGACAGAAAACGACAGCACAGGACAGTAAGACATCTCAGTGATGTAAAGATGGTACGAGGCAGTAAAGGACAGTAAAAGACAATACAATAAAAGACAGTAAATACAATGTAACATACACCAACAGGACCAACATGGCCGTCTGCTGTTTTCCTGACTGTTTATATTGAGAGCATCCTAATTCTTCTTCTTCTTGGGTTTAAACTGTAACTGTCATCATGACTCATGACGGATTCTTTCTGTGTTTTATGTGCAGAAGTGAAACAATTACACTCAATTTAAAAACCCTTCAACGTGCTCAACACGTCACAGGAAGAGTGAAAAAGTGTGACCTCACCAACACCATACACACACACACACACACACACACACACACACACACAATTCCTTCCTTTTACTGCTGTAAAATTTCAAATAAAATATCTAAATCGAGCTACATTACTGAGTGAATGACATGATGGATGTGACGTCCAGGCACAAATTTAAAAGAGTATACGGGCGAACGTGATTGGCAGCCGAGCATCTGCTGCTGCGTTATCTGCACTTAAGAGCAGCTAATCTCCTGGTTTCTGATTGGCTGAGGAGGCCGACGGCGCTCTCTGCCTCCGAACGGGATGGATGGATGAATAAACAGATAGATGGAGGGATGGAGAGATGAACGGGCCTCTAATGATGCCCAACATAACCGTCACAGATTGCTGACAAGTCATATTGTAAACATAAGTTTAATAAATGTTACTTTAATTCTGAGCAATGTTTCAGTTTGGAACATTTAACTATTATTAGATTTTCCTCCCGGCATCACTGGCACAGCTTTCCTAAAATTCACCCACCTATGAGTATCCACTGCAAACAATAAGGTCATAACACGAACACTGGCACCTCCTGGTGGAAGGAAGTACAACATATTACATCTATTATGTATTGAACAGTACTTTAAAACTGTAGAAAATTCATGTTTCTAAGATATTCAACTCTAAAACCTTTTTCTTTTTATATTAGAGAAAACTGCCGGAGCAGCTGAGATTATTTCACCTGTTTTTCTTTCGTTTTTTTTTATTTAAATCCACTTGTTTCAAGTATTTTTTTTAATTAAATGTAATTTTTTTGCTACTAGTGCAAACATCTGTCTTGTTTTGTTGTTGTTCAAATATGCAAAAACTAATTTTATTGTTTCTCTTGATTAAAAATAAGCTTTGAAGACCAAATACTAGACTAAAACACATTTTTCAACATGGTTTTCCACATGTTTTGTAGGTATAATGATATAATAATATAAGACACTACAAGGGTTAGACATGCATAACATTATGCAATGCAATCTAACAGCAGTGCATTAATAAAAACACCTTGTTGAAGTTTATAATGTGAAATTTCTGTTGAATATATACTGTAATTGATGAGTCAAAAATATGTTTTCTGGAGAGAAAAAAGGCGTATTTCCTCTCAAAATGGAGTTTTAGAAGAAAAAGATGAGATGTCATGTATGATTCAGCAAGCAACACCTTTCCACTGAAGTTCATCTTCAAATGTCACGTTCACAGACACCAAAACTACCATATGACTCAGCATCCAAAAGCAGAAAAAAATCTATATTATCACTGCCGGTTGTTTTAGTTGTAGAATGAAACTACTTCACAAGATAGACTAATGTCTTGTTGTTCTTACTATTTAAAATAGTACTAACCTACTTTTTGTTGCTTATGTGCACGTTGAACTAAGAAGTGCATTAAAAAACACTTCAGCTCTGATTTCCCCTCATCTAAGCTCACTGAATGAGTCCTGTAAATCCTACTTCTTTGTTGTTCCATGAAGCAGTTTCACTTTACACGTTGGTGCTCAGTGATGCGTTCATTGTCTCCTCGGTTATTGCAGATGCTGAATTCAATTTGTTCAAAAAACATTGAAATTGAAGTATTTTAGAAAACTAAATGACACTGAGCTGTAGCACAAGCAGGGATTAGGTTTAGAAAATGTACCTATAATATTTTTAGTTATTGTGGATTTTCTACTTGTTTACGTAGTTAATAGTCTTTACTGTTTTATTACTTATTTACTTATTTAATAATACTTGTTTTGATCTTGTTTTTTTACTATGTCTCTTGTTTGCACTATACTGTATGCTGCTGTAATCCTGTAAATATTCCCACTGCGGGACTAATAAAGATCTTATTTTATCTTAAATATATCTACGTCGACATCTAATAGCAAACACAAACTTAAAGCTCTGCACCTCCTTAAACATGTCCCATCTAGCTCACGATGCCCTGGTAAAACATCCCCCTTCCTTTGTTATTTCTCCTTATTCAACACCATTTTGACCATTTGTTTGAGATAGTCCTCAATATTCCGACCGCCTTTGAAGGCCTCATGGTATCACGGTTAAATGCTCCGTCTCCGCGTCCTCCGGTCTGTCTGCAGAGTGTCCGGATGGAGAGCAGCTTCTGTCGGCCAACACTAAACCTTCACTGCTCTCTCACAGGTTAGTGCGACTTTAACTCATTTTAACTGAGCTGTTGTTTAATAAAGCATGCATTTGATACCTTCGATACTGAATTAAGGACATAAAAACAACAGAAACGGCTGCACGTGTCTTTGACATTTAGCGGTTTCTATTGTAGTGCTCTATATTGTTTTGTTCTATATTGTCTCTTTGTTGAGTTGATTGTTATGTTCTGCAGTATCGCTGAGAGATCACATATTCACTTCCTAATAATTAAGTAAAAGTAAATAAAAATACTCTATTACAAGGTCCTGCAATCAAAATAGTACCTGAAGTATGGAGGTATTATCAGCTACATGTACTTATTAAAAAGTAAAAGTACTCATTGTGCAACAGAGTGACTCCTAAACTCTGCAAAGTAACTACAGCTGTCAAATAAATGTAGTGGAGTAAAATACAGTTAAATACAGTGATGCACAAGGACAGGTGTCATACCATGAAGTACACCAAAACTGTGCAAAAGTATAGTACTTGAGTCAATCTAATTAGTTACATTACAGTTTTGCAAGTAAACGTAGCATCCAGCATAATTTAAACTACTTTATATACATTCTGGATGTTAAATCAATCAGAATGCATAACATGTTATAACCAGATTAGACGTGTGTGTGTGTGTGTGTGTGTGTAAAATTGTAAAAGACTCTGCAAAGTAACTTGTAACGGCTGTCAAATACTGTAAATGTAGAAGAAAAGTGTCATATCTGTACTTTAAGTTACATTCCCACACTGCAAATCAAACAGCACTTCAGCATCTTTAAGTCATTTCATAAAAACAATGAGATCAGAACACATTTGTATCTTGTGAAGGAGAAAAGACTTTAATCCGATTCAGTCTCAGTACTTTCGTTAAATGGCCTCTTTTCACGGTACGAACGTGGCCTAATTTTAAACTAATTTTAAGATAGTTCATTAACGAGAGGCTGTCGAGGGTCACATCCTCTGTGTGTGTGTGCTACGGTCTATCTTTGAACGAGAGACCACTTCAGGGACGCTCGGGGCGTCTGAGCTCCCGTCACAGTGGCAGCTACAGTCAAAGGCTTCTGTCACAGACATGGACCTCCTGTCAACAACAACAACAAACACCCTCCTCCTCCTCCTCCTCCTCTTCTCTTGGCTACTTCAAAAAGCTTTGGTGCACACACACACACACACACACACACAGAGCTTTGATGGTACAGAGGGGTCAGGTGTGAGGCTCGTTTTGACTTTGCCCTCCCTCATGAAAGCTTTGTTGAAAGGTCTCCCGGTGTACTTGACCTTCCTTGTATCTCCACCCGTGTGTTTGAGGATTGAGGTGGCATTTTGAGCACCCATGGGTGGGTTCTGCATTAAAAAGCGAATCCACCTCCCACATAAAAAAAACTCAGGATGTAATAAAAGTCTTGTTTATTCCCTCTGAAAGAGATCAACAGTCAGCAGACGGCTCCTGTTCAGTATCAAATAAAGTCCAGCTCACTGGAATAAAACGTTGTAATTAATTAAAAAGCCTTTGTTTACGTCCTGACGTGTGGAAAAGCCCATTACACTCCACCAGCAGCCGACTCACAGCGTAAAGATCAGCAGCTTGTTTTTTAACAATAAACTCTGTGTTGGCCCCGTCTAAATCCTCTTACGCTTAAAGTCCGGCTACTTCATGAGGAAGAAAGAGGGCATAGATGGTCTAATCCTATTAGCACGTCACCACATCAGCTCCAAAGCACGACAGTATTTGGTCGCTTTTATATTGTGTTACATCTAATTATGTGAGCTTCGTACTTCACACTATATGTGCCAGAAACCTCAACGGTCCAGATCAGTTTTAAAACAAGTGTATTCGACAATGCAGCAGATGTTTTCTGCAACAGTGTTCAGAGCTTGAAGAGCATCGTATTTATAGTTCCACTGATTTCTTTGAAGATTAGATCTTTATTGATTCCGCACCCACGACAAAGAAAGAGGAGGAGTCAGAGAAGCAAAGGAAAAGACAAGAAACGAGTAAAATACAAATAAAACAACATATCTGCATGCACCACACCTTTTGATAATAAAGATATGTGCATGAAGGATACACATGGTGTGTGGCATTGTACTAGGAAATATATAATATATATATATAAATATAGGATGAAGGAAACATGAAGCAGATGGAACAAAAATAATCCATACTAAATATTTAGTAAACCCTTTTTTCTTTTAAATCGTTGAATTCTACAGCTTCACTTGTATTAACTTAGTTGCGCTACTAGCGGGACACTTGTATATTTATATTATATATTCATAAATGAAACATCACAACAGAGCAGCTCAGACTCGAAGGCTCTACTGAGAGACTTCTGATTTATATGCGATTACATCGACGTTGTTCTTTTACATGTTAGTCACCTTGTAAGGTAAGGTAAAGTAAGATGAAGGTTTGAGGTCTAAGTTTAGTGTTTCTAATTGTGTCTCAACCTCAGTCGATAGATTAATGACGAACCTGAAAGTACAATCTGTCACCATAAACAAGCAGTCAATTTAAAGTGACAGGTCTTTTAATACAGGAAGCAACTGTCAATACGAATAAATCAAAGTTAATAATGTTTTATGATGCAGATAAAAGTTTGTTTACATCAGTAATGTTGTAAGAACAGCAGTACGATCGGCTTAAATACATATAGGGACTGTAAATCAAGTGATATTAAATATATTACAATAATCAGGAGCGATAAGGGAGTCTTTTCCATCAGGTCCATATTTTACTTTACATATTTAACTACCGACTTTTATTCAGTTTGTCAAAATGCATCAATTTTTTAAACGTTCAGCTCCTCTGCCCACCTTCTCAAAATGTAGTTCTCTGTTGTTTCTGGTTGGAGTGTTTGCTGCAGCCCCACTGAAGGAGACAGGAAGTGTGGTCACATCGTCACAAGTCAAAAGGCTCCGGAAGTCAAACTCCTGTTACCTCCTGTTCATGAACGCAGCGCTGAACAACAGGTTCAAACGGCACAGGAGGCTGCAGCGCTGCACATTTCAAATGTTTGAATGTGTGTTGGTGGGAGGGGCGTGTGTGTGTGTGTGTGTGTGTGTGTGTTTATGTAAATTAGATTTTATAAGCAAAAACAAAGTATAATTGAAACCATCCCTAAAAAACTGGACCTAAAACAGATAAAACAAGGCTGCAGCTGTGTCTCACTTTCACTCTTCATGATTTCATTATCAGTATCTCGGAAAAAAATGACTGAATGAAAAATAAAACTGCCTGAATGATCAGAAATGAAAGAGATTCTTAAATAGTAGGAACAAAAAGTGAGAAAGCAGCTCTGACAAACGCTCATAAAACAAACAAAAAGTTGGCTACTTCAGCCAGTAGCCTTCTAGTGCTGTGTTATTTCTGTATAATATAAAATCAGCAACTACTTTATTTATATATTAACATTTAACTTATTGTCACGTGTGAATATTTGCTGGTTTTCTTTCTCGTCTGTTATTTAATTGGATACTTTGGAGAAAGTTTTAGGACTTCGGTCTCAATTTCCCAAACAATTGAACAAGGCAGGGACACATTTCATCTGGACTACCTGCCAACATGTAGCATAAACCTCGTAGGATCAGTATTTACAGTATTTACAGGACCTGAAGTACGGAATTATGACAGAACTTGAGTTTAAAAGCCCAAATAGGTGTCTCTTAGAGGTTAAGCTTATCCATACAACCAATCAGACCAATCAGCAAGATTAGAGACGCAAATAAGTACATTTATTCACCACTGGATTTACTTCCACTTTCTGGAAACCAAAACAAAGATGAATCCACCTGTGGACTGTGCTTCTTACGTCTCTCTGTCTGCTGACTCAGGGTCAGTGAGGTTCACAGGAAAGAAGGTGACTCGCCTCTGACCATCATGACAGCAAGTATTGCAGACTCAGGCGCATGCAGTCGCATATTCCTGAACTGCGTTTAGTGTTTCAGCTCTATTAATAGTCACCTCGCAGCCTCTTTCTCCACCACCGACACACACACACACACACACACACACAGCTCTCCGACCGGCCTCAAATATCACATCGACCGTCACCAAGTGGAAGACTTTGCCATCAAAACTGGTGCAGGAGAGGCAATGTGAGTGGTTGCTGTAGTTATAGTGTGTTGATCACACAAAGAGATTATATTTATTAGAGATTATCTTTTTATTTTCATAAAGGTGCTCAAAAAGGTTTCTGCCACCACGTGTGACAGCTGCTGTTTACCAGTCCTGAAGGTATGGGGGGGGGTATTTTAGCTGTGTTCAGGTTCAGAGGGTTGCTTTGGGTTTCTGGGTGTAAACAAGGCTCCTCAAACACTGGGGATGAGACTTGTCTCCATGTGGGGAGACGTTTGGTTTCTGATTTAGTTGAAAACGCTGAGCGGACTAAGTTTTTGAGGGGAAACTCGCTCTGAGCTTGTGGTTACGGTGTCACGGGTGATGAAACATCTCTCTCTTTGTCTCTTCCTCTCACAGGTTGTTTAAATCGTCAAGGGCGTAAAACAGCAAACCCTCCTCCTCCTCCTCCCTACCAGACTCTTCTCGAGGAGAAAAGTGTCAGTCGGCGTGTGCTGAAGTGGAGGAAAGGTGGCCGACAGCGACACCGAATCTGAGAACTCTCCTCACTTGAGAAGACGGCGTATTTCCTGGAGGTTTTTTTTGTGGATATTTGAAAACCTGCAGCCATGTCTCCTTTCCTGCGGATCGGGTTCTCCAAATTTGAGATGGATCCCGGTCTGGCCTACCTCGAAGAGGTGCTGAACCCGTACTGTGCCGTCTACATGAAGGAGGCCATCGACACAGGTTGGTGGCTGCTCGGGTTCATTTGTGTTAATTAATATAATATTTACAATGTTTATGTGATGTAAACAGGACAAAAGGTGGGTTATATCAGTAGTTTCCAAGATAACATCTTCAAATGTCTTCATTCGAGAAGCTGGAACCGAAGAATATTCAGCGTTTTTTGCTTGATAACTGCCTTAAACGATAAATGATGCCACCAGTCAGACCAATATCTCAGCATGTGTTGACCTTTTATTGATAATCAGTTGTGGTCTAATCAGCGTTGTTTGATTCTAATGTGCTGATAGTTGATTCATAGTAGAATGATCAACACAGCAGCACTGTAGCTGTCGGGGTCCATAGTTTTTAAATCCGTCCCCTTCACAAAGGTTTCTTGGTCAAAAAGCAATCGACCGACTGAGCATGCCGGTGTTTAAGAATTAGCCAATCAACGTCAGGGGCGGGACTAAACACTGTTGTCAAGCTGTGCGCCAAAAAACAAGCGGCTATGCATCGGTGTTGACTTAAAATGCCGTTAGATTCAAGATACGTTGGTCTCTAGTGACATACACACAGAAATCGGTTACAGTGGAGTCCATGCTCTTGTTTCCATTCACACATTTTATGCACATTTTGAAGTATCGCATTAGAGAAGCTGAATGGAAACGACAAAATTCTATAAAACGTCCTTAGTTGCGCAGAGAAGTCCTGAAGACCTCTCTCCATGTTTCTCTCATAGATGGTTAGAAGGCCAAGCCGACTTTTGTTTCTGGTGGTTCACGACTTCTTCTTCTACTGTTGACTGGCGGGTTAAAGCCACGCACAGCCGATAGCGCCAACTTCTGACCAAACGACGCCGTAGCCAAGTTTCTTCAAACGTTCAGTCTAAAAATGTGTTGCTGCTGTTCTGTGTCTTGTGTGATAGTTTAGTGAATATGAATCATAGTGAATATAAATATTTGTCACCGTGGGCTCTGGGAAATTGTGATTAGTTATTTTTATGACCAAAATAATAAAACTGAGGAAAATTACTGGCAAAGAAAAATGCTCTTTGGCTGCAACTCTAACTTCTTCATTCTGACAAACAAACACATTCAGTTGACTTGTATGATTTTAGAACCTACATGTACATGTAGACATATTCCATACATGCCTTTAAAAGATTGACAACACAACATTAATTCCATCCGGCTCATGGAAGCTTAAACGTTCGTCCCTGTGAGCACCATATGTTCACCGGCTCTTTCTCAGAAATATACTAATTCCTCTGCCACACAGGAAAACCATGCATTTCATGTTCAGCAGAGCAACAACAGTGGCTGTTTGGAATAAACATAGAAATGTAAAAGTAGCATCTTTAATTTTAGAATCAGCTATTTTGACTTTAATGTACTGGCCGTCACACAGTTTTAGTACCTGTAGCTGGAAAGTATATTTATCGCAGAAGTATTACACTAAAGATCTGAGGTTTAGGACGGCAGGCTCCCTGTAGAACTCAACATTATCCTTCAATTTGTAAGATCACAACTTTGGGAAACTTCCCAGCGTGATAACAGACTCAGAGCCGATGTCTTTGTTCTGCATCTGGCTATCTTTACCCGCCGGTGAATATGAGTGCAGCAGTGTGGAGCTAAAAACAGAGTGACTGAGAGGAAAGAGAAGGGCTCTGATGCTTCTTTTCCTCTGTGAAACCACAAGATGGTCCTGCAGAGAGAGGCCCCGTGTACTTCATTATTACACTACACTGACAACAACATCAAGTTTCATTTCACTTTTCACCTTTTCTTCATGCTTGGAAACACTGGAGACTTGCAGGAGATGATACTATTTGTGTATCAGCCGCGCTTTATTTGTGTTTTTAACGGAGCTGTGTCCGCCATTATTGTAGCTTCTTCTTGGAAGCATGCGTACAATCTGTGCCCTACGATTTTATAGGAGGGTGATGCCTGGAAAAGTCAGAAACACTCTCAACCCAGAGGGCAGCGCCTCTGCAGAAACACACGCAGCCTTATGAGTCATACGGATTATTATTTCTGTACATTGCTTTTGAGGAAAATCCTTCTAATCCTGCCTTTAAAGTACTGAAAGTAAAAGTACTTATTATGCAGAATGGCCCATTTCAGATTCATCTATATTACCACACCCAAATATAACTGGTGGGGATTACTTTATGGCCTGCTGGGTAGCTCAGCCTATAATAATGTATCATAATATATTAGTTGATTCATATTTTTTACTATTTCTTACATTTCACATTTATTTGTCAAATAAATGTAGTGGAATTAAAAGAACAATATTTGTCTCTGAGTCGTGGTGGAGAAGAAGTATAAAGTTAAATAAAATGGAAAAGTACAAGTACCTTATAATTGCACTTACAGTACAGTCAAGTACAGCTTGAGTAAATGTACTTAGTTACATTTTTCATGTTTGCTCGCTGGCACCACGCTGAGTTTGTGAACTTAAGAGCTGATGATGAATCTCCCACCGGACACTGTGGCTCACTGCGGCTGATTTCATCTTCAAATGAAAGAGATGGAAAGCTTCAACAAACAGCTTTTCTTTTGAAGTCCTCCACAAAGTCTCTTTTAATTTATTTCTTTGACTCGGCTAAGCATGAAGTCGTAAGCAGAACTGCAGCATTAGAGGATCGCCACGTCATTTAGTTTTCATGGTTGTGTTTTTAAAATATAAAGTAAGCGTCACGATTGGCCGAAAGCATCCTTTGGTCCCAAAAACACTCCTCCCCGTAGACTTACATCAGGAAGGAGACGTTTGTAACTGAGCAGATCATTTAGTTTGACACAAATCAACTTCCCAGTACGGAACACCGGAATAGTCCTTGTTGAAACCACCCTGCTCCTTTATTAAGGGATGCCTTTTTATGCAAATGTGTCCCTCTGTAGCTGCTCTTATATTTCCACAAGCTTGTTCATAAACTCTTTCCCCTTGAAGAATATTGCTGGCAATATTCTATTTGTCAACAAAGTCCCATAAAAAGACAGAAAACCAATCATGCGTCAGTCTGTCTCTCAATACTTTGACTATTGGTTCGTACCGAAGACGTACACCTTTTAAAAATGGCTCACAAATATAAAGTTTGATTTTAATAAAAGGGTTAGATTTCCTAAAAAAGCTTTGTCACTGTAGTTTTTATCAAACCTTACTCAAACAGAAGGAAATAGTGCATTTACTGGGGACTAGTTTCAGCGGCGGATTAATCCACATTTGGTGCTGTAGTGAGTATTTGTGGCAGCAGAGCAGCTCATTCATGTGTTTTTAATGGATGGCACAGAGGAAGAAGATCTGTCATAGCATCAACACTTGTTAGTGGATACATTCATTGTTGGTTTCTTTTGGTTTGACGACAGTAAGAAAAATGTGCCGAGCCTTTTTAAGTGAACGTATCTGAAAGAAACAAAAAATGTGCCCTGTTTGTCTGTAGTTACGTGAGTAACTGATATTTCCTTCTTTTGTTTGCCTGACATGAAATACCCCCCCCCTCCTCCGTGTTAATGGAAAAACTCGTTGGACCGCTTGCTGCCGGAGTCAAACAGTGGGCCATTCTTAGTAAACTTCCACATTTAGATTGTAATAAGGCAAACCTGCACGCTGAGTCAAGCTGCTCGAGCTGCAAACGCTGCCAATAGACTTTCTGTAGATTTGAGTTTAGTGCGGATTCAGCGGATCAGGAGGAGCTCCAGCTGTGGTGTGTTTGTATACCTGAGCTGGTTCGAAAGGACGAAGCAATAACTTTGAATTTTAAACAACTCAAACAAACTCCAATTTAAGATATTTGATAACACGCCTACAGTTAAAAAGAGGAAGATGCTGCATGAGCGCACACTTGAGTCTTGATGCCACCTTCACAAAATAACGCAGGAACTGGCTGACACCAAAAGTGACACCTCTCTTGCTCGCTCTCTCGCTCTCTCTCTCTCTCTCTCTCTTTGAAAAGTGTAGCCTCTGTGTCTGGGGAGAAAGCAGACATATTTTCCTCTCTGGGTGCTTTAATCGGCACAGACAGCAGCTGGCAGAGCCTGTGAACGGACCGGCGATGAGCCGATGATGAAGGCCCGCAGATCACTTTGTGACAAGAGAAAAAGAAGCTTAGCGGGCTTTATTGTGGAGGCAGCACGGTGGCATGTGGCTGTTATGCAAGTGGACATGGGATGTTTCTACAGAGGAAAATCCGCAGATGTCAATTTTTCTATCCATGTGATGCGATAGAAAATCTCTGGACACTGTGAGGCGATGATCAGAACAATCTGCTGGCCAGGTAGTGAAAGATGGAATATTATTACCAATGGCAGCGGAGGAGAATATGACTGTGAAGTTATGACATCTTCAACATAAGAAAAACACATTTTAATGTAATAAAAGTCACAGATTTCAGCTGTAAATGACAGCTCTGGACCGCAGAAGAGCATCCAATCCCCTGAGAGTGACTCACTATACGTTTTTCCCAGACTAGAAGACGCTACTTAAACTGAAGTAAAAAGCGCATGTGTTAGGGACTATTTGCAGTGGCGGATTAATACACATTTAGTGCTCTAGTGGATCATTTTGAGTCTTGTGTAATGTCCATAATTGTGTCAGTTTTTCCATGAAGAAGATTTCATCAACGATTGTCAGTCGTTGGCGCTTCCTTCCTCCAGTTCTTTGTAATATCAGTTTTATAGATATATACAGAACATACACAGAAATATATCTGACTCTCGTGATGGTTTCATCTCGTCATAACTTGTAGCCTGCCAGTAACGAGAACACATTTCTTTTGCTGACGCAGAGGATTTCTACGTAGGTATTGAAGTGAAAGTCAAAGTGAAAATCACCCAGCGCAGCTTCCTTTTGATCTTATTTCCCGTATGCTGCCAAGAAAAAGCTCAAAGTAAAAAATAGTACTTTCTTTTATCTTGCTTTTTGTTGTTTTTTTCCCAGAAACGGGCCAAGTGTACAAGCAGAAGAAGCCCACCATGTACCCGCCATGGAACACCACGTTCGATGCCCACGTCCACCGCGGACGCATCATGCACGTGATGGTGAAGGACCGGACGGCCGAGCTGAAGTCAGAGTCCACGGTGGCTCTGGACTTGCTGGCAACGCGATGCAAGAAGGAGAACGGCAAGCTGGAGATCTGGGTGAGTGCAGCGGGACGGTTGTGTTGGTGTTGGTGCTGACGGACCAAAAAAAATGTCATAAGAGTAATTATCAGACCTTCAAAACGTATGGTTTTAACGTATTTCTTGGATAATACTGCACGAAATGTGTGAGCGTTGGTAAACGGATGTTTTGATATAGTTTAGCTCATATTCAACATGGTAATTGGTTGTTTTGGGGTGAAATATTCCTTTAAAATAGTAAAGAAACGTTGTCCTCAGGGCTTAAGACTCACCATTAGACTTTGTTCCCCCTGCCTCAGTCTCAACCCTCACTTCTTGTCATCTCTCCATCGTACACCATCTAATAAGGAAAACAATGCCCCAAATTTGGAGGTGGAGGGCCCCCTGACCCCCTTACAGAGGTTGAGTTTCACATCTATTCTCTCCCACTTCAGCCCGAGTTACTTCTTCATTAAATCCAGGATTTGGAGGCCATCTCTGCTCATGCTCATTACCCGGATCTTCCTCAATTTATTTTTAGTCAGAAACTAGACACAGATCACTTCTCGTGCACCAGATAATTCCTTTCCCTGGAAAGACTTTGCTTTGAGTGACACCAGAGGATTCACGCCAACTGTCTCTCATTCCAAACTAAGAAATCAAACAAAACAAAGTAAAACGGACGAATCGAATCAAATCAAATATATTCTGAATTTCCTCCACAGTCTGGTCCGCTGTCTCAAACATCTCAAACATCATTCTCTTATTCAGTTCACGCGTCATCATCCTGAATCCTTCCCTTTTCATTCCCAATGTCTTTCTCGTGAATTTCGGTCCTAAAGTGCTGCTTCTGTTTCTGTTTCTCTTTGTGTCAGCTGGAGCTGAAGCCACAGGGACGCCTGCTGATGGAGGCCAAATACTATCTGGAGAAAAGTGGTGAGTGGTTCAAAGCTTTATACCTCCAGCTGCTGCCCTTTACCATCACTTATAACAACTACAGTCTTGCCCAGCTGTACACATCTTGACAGAAAGTCCTGGCTCCACACGTTATTCTGCTGTAGAGGAAAAGACGCTCGTTTGTATTTCTTTAAACCAATCACAACCTTCTTGGGCGGCGCTAAGCTAAAGATGTAGGAACGTGAGATACGCGGTCAATGGCGGACTTGTATCAAAAGTCGACATCCCATGAATCAGACTATAATAACTATGATATACTGCAGCACAAAGGGTTTTGATATTGTCTGTATAGTCCTTCAAAACTCTCGTGTGAGAGTTTTAATCCCCCTCAGACTAATTACATTTTCTCAAACTATAAATAAGAACGTGGAGTCTCTGCAGGTCCTCGTGTGTGTGTGTGTGTGTGTGTGTGTGTGTGTGTGTGTGTGTGAGAGAGATCCCTTTCCCGGGTGCTTTCCTGACATTAACACCATACCGAGGCCTAAGAAGTCACTCCGAACTAAAAGGAAGAAGCTGTCTCATGTTTCTATTTATAGAGCCAGTAAATAGGAAATCGTTGCTCAGAACAACAGGTGGCACAGCAACCGGCACACTGCGGCAATTTGCTCTGTGGAACGTCCTCCAGAGCGGCATTCAATCTGTACCAAACACATAATACATCGTATATTGTATATTCATGTGGGCAGCCAAATATTCACCCACTGCGTTATGATTCAGCAGCATGCAGACATCTTTCTAAATAGATATTAAGCTTTTTTGCTTTCTATTCCTGGAATCAATCTCCCCAGAAATGTTGAAGTCTTTCATATGAAATAATAATAATATAATAAAAAGGCTAGAAAATGACAGAATCTGAGAAAAATGAAATCAATAATTATGAGAATCAGCTTTATTGGACGCGTAGGAAAACAAATCTACACAAAGATAAACAAAGTAAAACATAGAACTATTATGTGCACAGTAGGACAATCTAAAAGGGTTGAAAAGGCATTTCTCATTTCATCTCAGCTTCATGTCATGTCACATGACACTAGGCAAGTTCTTTTATGTTAAACTGCAAAAATAAGATCACAAAACATGGCTTCAACAGAGAAGACTGACTCATACTTAAGAGGTGGTTTAGACAAAGTGAAACTCTGACGTAGGAATCTAAATCAAGGTGTGAAACGTCTTCATGGCTGAGCTCAGGTCGTCCAGAGCAACAAGAAGTCTTTTCTTCTCTAACTAAAAACCGCCCGATGTGTTTCAGACGCTGCGGGTCAGAGCGAAGGAGACCAAGAGTCCGAACCAGAGAGGGAGGGTCTGTTCGCCCTCCATCAGCGGCGAGGTGCCATCAAACAGGCCAAAGTCCACGTTGTCAAATGCCACGAGTTCAGCGCCACGTTCTTCCCTCAACCGACCTTCTGCTCCGTCTGCAAAGAGTTCGTCTGGTGCGCAACGAACTCAGATATCAACTACACAAATGATCGTTTTCTGCATCCTCACATTAGTCATTTTAACCTGTTTTTATTCACTGCAGGGGTCTGAACAAGCAGGGCTACCAGTGCAGAGGTGAGTGTGACGTTATGTTTCCACTGACTGATGTCTTCTCTGCCCGTCTGCCTGCTCGTGTCTGACTCTGTCACCTTTGTGTCTTCTAGAGTGCAACGCAGCGATTCACAAAAAATGCATCGACAAAGTCATCGCTAAATGCACGGGTTCAGCCATCAACAGCAAAGAGACAATGGCGAGTTCCTGCCTCACAGACACGGGTTGTTCCACAGAAATGCCCTTATGCGTCATTACTATTGGATGTGTACGAGATTTGTAAACTCGTGGTTATAAACGCTTACTAGTCAGGTAGTAAGGGATCGCGACACCAGACATTCTTGTCTCGTCTTGTTTGCTGCTTTCATCTTCTCACTTCCTCGTCGGCCACATCATCCCGGCTGAGTTCATGTGCATGAAACCAACAGAGAATACAAAGCCTCATGTTGTAGTACGCAGAATAGAATAGAAAAGGACAAACCTGCCACCCACTGTTTGGATACAGGAAGTGATTCTGCTGCTGCTTTTGGCTTCGTCTGTATCCGAGATGAATCTGTCTGATGTGATGTTTGTGCTGCAGATCCACAAGGAGCGCTTCAAGATCGACATGCCCCACAGGTTTAAGGTCTACAACTACAAAAGTCCCACGTTCTGTGAACACTGCGGGACTCTGCTGTGGGGGCTCGCCAAGCAGGGGCTCAAATGTGAGGGTGAGAGGCGGGAGTTTTATGATTTATGTGGTTTTCATGCATCTTGTGTTGAGAAACTGGTTTTGTGAGGATTGGCCCGACACCTCGTACACACCTAGTTGCGTTGTGTTAACTGATGACACTATATATACCAATATAAATTATACGTACAGTGTGTCACAGTTGTAAGGCAGACTATGCAATAAGATTGTTTATATGCTCAAGCGTATATGTGCCGGTGTTCTACTCATATTACACTGAATCACAAATTTGCCTCACAGGTCTCTACCATCTGTCTGGAACACAACAGCTTCTATCGTTAGAGAAAATACAACACGAGAAAGAATCTGTCAAACTGTCAAACTTGCAGAAACACATCTTAACGTCCGCTTTAAAAGCGTTGTAGCAGCGCACGCATGAGAACATGTGGAGGTACAATCACTGACGTGTCCACCGGAATGATAACGCTGAGTTTCCTGTGCAGAATGCAGCATGAACGTCCATCACAAATGCCAGAAGAAAGTAGCCAACCTCTGTGGGGTCAACCAGAAGCTGATGGCTGAAGCTCTGGCAATCATCGAGAGCAAACAGCAGGTCGGACAAATAAATCCTCTGTTCTTTAATATTGTTTTAAATGTGAACATTTTCAGGAGTTGCTAAGAGACCTAAAGTATTTTTTATTAGCATGGTGTTACTGGTCCAACCACAAAGACAGTTTTAAGGGGTGTTTTAAGTGTTTGAAGATGGTGTAAATTTATTTTTTCAGAGGCTTTTTGCACCGAAATTTCGACTTTTGAACGGTTAACAAGATAAACTTCAGTCCTACCGTTTGCCTTCAGGCCAGAAGCACCAGAGACACGGACAGTGAGATCATCAGTCGAGAAGGTCCAGTAGGCGTCGGCCAGCAGGGAGTCGTCCGAGAGCCGTCCGGGTTAGTCACGGCTGCAGCAGCTACACCTGCAAACAAAGGTACGCACACACTAAACTCTCCGTCATCACTTCTTGATAGTTTTTTTCTATATTTATATTCATTTGTTTCCACATTCCTGCTTGCTGACCTGCAGAGCTGCAGGGCGTTTCATGGGACGGGCCGGCTGACGGGTCGATCCCTGAGGCGCGGTCGGACAAAGAGCCTCTGTACGCCGTTCCCAAGAAGGATCACCATCCCAAGTTCACCGTCGATGACTTCGTCCTGCACAAGATGCTCGGGAAGGGCAGCTTCGGCAAGGTACAGGAGAAGATCTGAAGAAGAAAAGCACAGGAAATGAAAGATAATTTCACCATTCTTTATGGAAGTTCTTACAGCTATGTCACGTTTTCATAGACAGCATATTTAGGTAGAGACTTGTTCCATTAGTTCGTCATAGAGCTTTCACACAGCACATTATGACTCTTGTAGTCAACACTTCTTTCTGCTGCAAAACCCACAGAAAACCACAAGCTGATTGTTGCTTTGATGTCAGTTGTGGCAAATCGTCATGTGTCACGAAAAGTGGGTGGCAACTGTCGAGCCGCAGAAACATTTTACATGTTCCTGCCGTGTTTCCAGGTGTTTTTGGCCGAGCTGAAGAAGAGCGGGGAGTTTTATGCGGTGAAGGTTCTGAAGAAGGACGTGGTGCTGATGGACGACGACGTGGAGTGCACCATGGTGGAGAGGAGGGTCCTCTCGTTAGCCTGGGAGAACCCTTTCCTCACACACCTTCACTGCACCTTCCAGACCAAGGTAAGAACCACGGACGCTCATCTGTGGACCGAGACCTCCTCAGCAGGCCCTGACCTCTCTGCTTTGTGTGCAGGAGAACCTGTTCTTCGTGATGGAGTACCTGAATGGAGGCGATCTCATGTTCCACATCCAGTACTGCCACAAGTTTGACGTGCACAGAACCACGTATGTATCCCGTATGACATATTTAACGTGTTGAATATGTTTCTGCAGTGTCCGAAAGTCACTTTTTGATTTACTCCTTGATTTCGTTTTTTTGTGTTTTCCTTTGAAAGCCAGCAACACGTGTAGATTCCTGCGTGTTACAGGCATACGATCTTTTGATAAACTAAGTTTAGGAAAAGATCATCGTTCGGGTTAAAATAACTACAGTTGCCGTTGCCGTAACCATCTAAAACGTTTGTTTACTCCACTGCTTTACAGAAGTGACTCACCCCATGTTTGTTTTTTTCTGCAGCTTCTATGCAGCTGAAATCATCTGTGGGCTCCAGTTCCTGCACTCTAAAGGAATCATTTACAGGTAGAGTCTCAGTGTCAGCCAGAAACTAAACAAAAGCAAAGAAACAGGCCAGACGGAGAGCTGCTCCTGCTGACCTCCTCGTGTTCCTCTGTAGGGATCTGAAGCTGGACAACGTGCTGCTGGACTCCGAGGGTCACATAAAGATAGCAGACTTCGGCATGTGTAAGGAGAACATGCAGGAGCAGTCACGGACCGCCACCTTCTGTGGGACGCCCGACTACATCGCTCCCGAGGTGACAACACACACACACCTATATATTTATACACGAACATAGATTCATCTTTCAGTTATTAGCTCAAGAGACCATAACGGAAATATAGACTGATGTGATCCAAACGTTTCCAATAACTCCAGAGCGTTGTTCAAAAGTCAACATTTATTGAAACAAATTCACAACATGTTTTTTTATCTCATGAAATATTCTGTTTCAGTCTGGACTTTTTCAAAAACAACATTTTCACAGCGGTAGAATTAGCGGTACACTCCTGTATTAACGAGGCGGTCTAGCAGCATAAATACCATTTACATAAAAAGGTTGATCTTTGTCCCCTTTATGGCGACAGACACTCGATGTTTGACGGTATGTTTTAACTGTATCAGATCCTGCTGGGGCAGAAGTACAACAGCTCGGTGGACTGGTGGTCGTTCGGGGTGCTGCTGTACGAGATGCTGATCGGTCAGTCTCCGTTCCACGGCAGCGACGAAGAGCAGCTGTTTCAGTCCATACGGACGGACAACCCCCCTTACCCCCGCTGGCTCACCAAAGACGCCAAGGACATTCTGATTAAGGTGAGACG
The DNA here is from genome assembly GCF_004355925.1 of Anarrhichthys ocellatus. Lineage (NCBI taxonomy): Eukaryota > Metazoa > Chordata > Actinopteri > Perciformes > Anarhichadidae > Anarrhichthys > Anarrhichthys ocellatus. Next base: position 5,149,762 of record NW_022280051.1, on the reverse strand, counting down.
CTCAGTGTGTCTGAATGGTTGCATCAAGGGAACCAAACTAATTCATCTCTAGAAGCAGAAATTAGAAAATAAAATGTGACATAGCCTCTTGGCAAACTCTGGCATATTTAAAGCAATGTTTGCTAATGTGCGCTGTAAAATAAACTAATAACAATAAACTAAAAATAAGAGAAAAACTGAGCTCAAAAGTACAAGTTAACCTTTTTACGACTACAAACTGTAACTCTTTAAGCCATCAAGGAAAACACAACACTTTAACTTCATTAGCAGAAGAAGAAAAAGTACTTGGGCACCGTTGATTTCTGGGAAATGTAGTACAGAAACACACACACCAATGAATATTTAAATATGTTAATAAAATAAAAATGACTCCATTGTGCGTCTGTGCTGCAGTTGTTTGTGAGGGAGCCCGAGGAGCGACTGGGAGTGAAGGGAAACATCCGAGAGCACAACTTCTTCAGCAGCACCGACTGGCCCGCCCTGGAACAACGGAAGGTGGCGCCGCCCTTCAGGCCAACTCTAGTAAGTACACTCACAGCTGGTGCACAGCGTGGTCTCACGTTTTCACCCACATTTGGAGGGCCGGATCTTTTTTATGCTAGCTGCAGATTTTAAAGAGTATAACCCAATGTCAGCTTCGAGCCACGAGTAGATTCAGTATCTTAACAGGTAAATTTAACAATAATTTCAGTCCTTTTGGGAGCAAAAATGCAAAAGAAATGTGTCTTGATCCAGCTTCTCAAATGCGTTTCTTTGTCTAGTGTGATAATGAACTGAGTTTTGGACAGCGGGTCGGATAAAACAACACATCACCTTTGATTTATGGGTTATTATGAAACTATTTTTGGACATTTTACAGACCAAAACGATTGATGGAGACAGTAACTGGCAGGTGAATCAATGTAAAAAGTACTTGTTGGTAGTATTGCTACATTCTTTGATGGCTAATGATGAACATGTTTAACTGAATTCATGGTATTACATCTATTCATGGAGGAAAATAAAAGACATTCATCTGTGTATCATAACAGATTGGGAGACTGTTAATAGCAGACCACCTCAAGGTGTCACTCAGACAGAAACAGGACATTCTGATGTAGCATTTCAAAATAAAAGCCCTTCAAAATCTCATTCATGAGCTAACTTCAAATGGTGCATAGTTACAAAATAATTTCACTTCAGGTTGAATCATTATTGTACTTGTATTGACAGACGTCGCCCAGTGACTGCAGCAACTTCGACAAAGAGTTCATCAACGAGAAGCCTCGGCTGTCGTGTGCCGACCGGACGCTCATCAACAGCGTTGACCAGACGATGTTCAGAAACTTCTCCTTCGTGAACCCGGGGATGACTCGCGTCGCAGCGCGCTGACCGCCGGACCGACAACCTACTACCTTACGGAACGACGCAAGTCTCAACCAGCTCTCACTGGAACCGGAAGAAAAAAGACTTTTGACCGTGAATGTCACAAACTGTATCCGTCAACATGATGAGAACCACTACGGGGGGGGGGGTTAGGGTTGAAGGCGCACACTGTGATGGGATCTTGTCTCTCGTCTTTTCCGTCTCTCGCTCTCAATTATTTTAAATTTAAATAAAACAAAAACATTTCTGCAAATCAACAACATACCGTAAGTCCATTTTAAGGACTCACATAAAATGTGTTGAATACATAATAGCATAGAATCCCATCTTAAAGTACTTAACCCCCTGAACTTGCCTCCGTGCTTATCAGGGTGTGTTTATCAATAGAGCATGAACTTGCTGTGCCTCGTAATATTTTATTAAGTTAATTTCTTCAAGTAAAGAAACCAGATTACATCTATTGTTACCTATTCCACAGCGTAAAAAGTCTTTTCAGCCCTTTGTGTAAATAAATGTAATTCTGTTGATGTTAGCAGGTTTTTGTTTACGTGTTTTCGTATCGTACCTCAGGAGTTTTTATTAATGCGGTAATTTAGATCAGGTACTAAGATCGGCTGTGTACTGTAGTTTTTATTGTTCTCTTCTTGTGAATCATGAACAATAAAATATGTGGTTTTTTTAGACTGCTGTTTCTGATTAAAACAAGCTAAAAGGTTAAAGTTCATCACATTTATTATCACAAAAAGCCTTTAAGTCCATAAAGCAGAACTGCTTAATAATTTGCAAGTTGCCCACAATGCAACTAGAAATAATATGCATGCCGAATTATTCTTAACACATTGACATGTGCAATGAAGTACATTATTTTGTTGTTAAAATCTGTATTCTCCCCTTAAATATAGTACATCTACCACGGAGCATGACAGTTCCAAAGGACACGGACACATTTCGTTGCTGCACCTTATTCCGTTGCTTTGCTGTCTCACCGTCAGCGGCTCCGGTTCAGTCGGAGAGTAGAAACGAGTCCCGCTGAGCTGAAACACACCGACAGCCCTGCAGAGTAAACTACGAGCCATGTTTGTTTATAATCGTCGCTTCGCCGTCCCACACTCACTTCCGGGTTGCGTTGACGTCACAGGCACGTAAGGGCGACGTAAGACGAAACAAGGAAGTCAGAAATTCAAACAGTTCTATGTATTTTAATTTATTGGAGAAAAAAAAAATCCATGTACAACTTTAAGATTTGGTCCAAAAATATAAAAATTAGTTAGTTATTAATTAATAATATTACTATTAGCGTAGTATACACGCTGGTGTATGTAAATACATTGCTTTTCTTTCTCCACTTCCTGTTTTGTCCATCACACGACTAGTTTGTAATATATAAAATCTTAATTTGTAAAGTAACTAAAGCTGTCAGATAAATGTAGTGGAGTATTGGAGTGAAATCCAAAATCCCCTCTCGGATTTGACTCGGATCTGTCTGTGTTGTTGACATATGTGTTGATATGTCAACAACCAGAATTTTGAACCCGGCTTTATCCAAAGTTCAGATTTGTGTTCTGCCAACTAGCACATATTTATTAAGATAATACCTCGTTGTAAAACCATTGATCAGGGATGTGCTGAAGTTCACATCATGGAGAATAAAACAATAATAATGATTATTATAGTTTTGCAGTGCCTTACACTTTAATTAAAATAATAACTTTAAAGAGAAAAAGTGACATCACGTTTTTGAGAATTATCTTATTATTATAAAGTGTAACAATTCGGAAGACATAAGGAGTTTGGTTACTTTTGTTCTGGAAAGTACTTTTTTAGACATCAGCCATGATGCTGTTACTCAGAGAATAAAGAATGAAGTAGTGCTTCACGACATCAAACATCTTCAGATTGGGAGGGTTTTGGGGACGAACACAGTTTTTATTATGCTTAATTTACAGAACTTCTTAGGTATCTCTTGTTTCTTAATACTTGGCATTGAAACAACTGGATGGCTATCGTGTTATCTTAAAGGAAAAAAAAAAAAAAGGTGCTTCATCTTGTTGCCACATAAATGAGTCCAGAAGGAAGCAGGTCTCTTCATGGTTCAGTCCAGGAGAAGGATTTTCTCAAGGTTTAAACTATTGAAGGGACACCGACGTCCAACACAAATGCAATGTAACTTCTTAACGTCTGTAAAACATGGTTCACATCTGATGTCGAATCTTTATTGTTAGCATGTATCCATTATAGTCACTGTAAAGGGCTTAGGGTCCTATGTTCCTTAACTGTACAGTAACAATGCGGTTTAAACAATAAACAAAACATGAGGTTTCACACTTAAGAGTCAACTAGTCTGTGATGGCTTGAGATTTTCAGGAGGACCCTTCATCAAGTGAACCACAATCTTCACATGTCAACATCAATGCACACTGAACTTTACGTTTCTACAACTTTCAATCTACTTCAAATAAGACGTGGGTTATTTTCTTGATACGCAGGAGGCAACACGGTGTAGTTATAGAATGATTTTCTTCATATCACGTAACGACTGTGTGTTTCTAGCTTCAGTTCGGGAGCGCAGAGGTCTTCACCGGCTGCCTGTGGCGCCCGCTGCGCTACTCCGGTTGAGGTTGCGGCTGAGCTGAGGGAAGTGTACTGTGGGTGTTCTGGACGTCGGACCGTAGAGCCCGAGATTTCTGGCTGCCGCCGATTTCCTGGGCTGCTTCACGCTAGGGAACGGGGAAAAGGCCGGCTGTTTGGGAGAGACGGTGGACGACAAGGCCGGGGTTGACGGGGAGGAGGACAAATGGGACCTGGACGAGGAGGCGATAGAGGAAAGTGAGGGGGTGGAGGGGGAGGACGTTTTGTAAAAGGTGGAGGACGCGTGAGGAGTGAGAGAGGAGAAGTCGTGAGCTGAAGGAGAGGACGTGAGGCAGGATGTGGAGTTGGGCGTCGGGGTGGAGGGAGGTGTTGGCGAGGACGAGCCGGGCATGCCGAGAGAAGCCGGCGTAGGGACCGGAGACGGGGACGGACTCAGAGTGGAGGGAGTGGAGTTGAAGGAGTGGTGAGGTGGAGGTAAAGCGATGGAGGGAAAGTGTCTGTCAGATGCGGCGCTTCTTTCTGAACCTGACGAATCAGACTCTTTGTGTCTGTTTGAGGACAGCGGAGGAGGGAGAAGGAGAGGGACTTGGGGTGCAGGTTTAGACTCTGGTTGTGCATCTGAGTTTGCGTTGTGGGGGGAGGTCAGATTTGCCGCGTCCTCTAGATCCAGAGCGTCCAGTTGCACCACCACCTCTGCAACTTCTGTTGTCTCATCTGCCACCTGTGGAGCCTCTTCACTAACCGACCCGTCACCAGAGGAAACAGGAGATGGAGACACCAAGGAGTCACTCCCTTCTTTCTGCTCCTCATCATCCCTCCCAAGCTTCCTCTCCTCTTCACCCTCAAATCTTCCTGATCCTCCTTCCTCCTCCTCCTCATCATCATCCCCTTCCCTTTCCTCTGACTCTCCAAAGCCTAGCTGTGCTCGGGCCCTGGCTATATTCCTTCGATGAACCCGGACATGAGCTCGCCACGGCGACCCGGCGCCTCCTCCCGAGCTCCCTGGAGATCCAGTGCTGTTGGAGAGCAGAGAGCCACAGCGCTGCCTGGCCGGGGAGCCCCGATTCTGGGACAGGGATGCAGGTCTGGACCCCGGTAGTGTGGATGTGCTAGTGGATGTGGGTTTGGAGCCCCGGGGATCTACGAGTGGTTTCCGACCCAGAAGGAGGTGGTTGATTACGGAGCTTGAAGGGTTGAGTTGGGAGGGCAAGACACGAGTGGCGGGACATTTGTCTAAAAGGTGAGGGGACAGAAAAACAATCACATGAAAACAGGCAGAAAACAGTCGTTTCATGGTCACTGAATCTCATATTCGAGTGTGTGCACAGATGTTTGAATCTGAAAGGGAAAAAAACATCTCGCCGTAACACTGTTATACAATGTTCACAAGTCATATGTTAGCATGAGAGGAGAGGAGCAACAAATAGAAGGAAGTAGAGATTGTTAATTAAATGATAGTGATAAAAATTCGCCCAGAAACTGCAGCATACAGCTGAAAACAAATGAATCATTTGCAAAAATCAAGCATAATTGGAGACATCTGTCGCTTATGAAGACATCCTCAGCGTTTTGTTAAATGGAATATTATCTATTAAAGCTAATAACTAGCTTTTGAGGATTATAGGTGCTTTAAAAGCACACAGTGTGTTGACATTATTATGTCATATAATCATATTAATATCCCGTAACATGTGAACACAACTGTAAGTTTCTGGCATTTAAATTGAAGTTATAAAAGAATTGATTCATGCATCTGATGGACTTGTTTTTTGTAAAGTAGTGACAGGTGTCTCCAAATAAAATCTGGAATATATCAGCTGCAAATAGAACAAAACCATCACCAGTTGTCCAGCTGCTATCCTCCTTATACCATTCAATTACTTTGATTAATTAAGGAATGAATCATTAAAGACGCTCAAATCAGCCCCAGAACACCCAGTTTTCAGAGGACCCTTGTGGTCCGACAGCAGTACTGTCGGTGTGCTGGTCGGTACCGTCGCTGCGTTTGTTGCGATGCTCCTGGAGAACCCCTGGATTAGTGGCCACTTCAGGTCCAGGTCCTACGAGTCACACATCATCGTCAGAAACATAGAACTTTCTGCTGCGTGTCCGTCTACACAGAGAGCCTCGTCACAGTCTGCTTTGTTTTAGCAAAGACTTAAAGTAAAGAGCTTATTTTGTTCTGAAATAAGAAATGTGTAATAATGAGCAATAAATCACTTTACCACCTGCAAAGAAGAAATGTAGTTAATATATTGATGCATCATTTATATATGTGGTGAAACATTATTAAAGTTACTACGAGGAACTTTCATTTTGTGTTGGTTTTGGCACCCCCTGTGGACGAAAGCTGTAGGGTCTCTGAGCACCAGAGTCTCTTTAGAAAAGCTCTCATTTTACTGCAGCAGGGTCTGACAGTCTGCCCCTTCAGTCCTGGTTCTGGTTCTCCCGTGCCTCCCTTCCTGCCAGCGGGTCCAGCAATACGCCCTGGGTCTCCAGCAGCGTGGTGTCGGTGTAGGCTCCCAGAGAGGAGAAGCTCTGCTCCTGGAGGAGGAGAGGCTGCTGCTGCCGGGAGCTGAGCTCTCCTCCTCCCTCTGGAGCTCCGACTGCAGGTCCAAGGCTGCAGGTGAAGCCGGATCTGGGTCTGTCCACGGATCAGGACTAGACTGGTTCAGAACCAGGTAAAAGTTCCTCATACTAACTTTAATGTAAAATTAAAAAACCATCCATAAGCCGCCCCACTGTGAGAACTGTTCTCTACTGATATTAATGCTAAAACATAAAGAAGAAACGTCAGTTAAAGTGAAGTTATGATTGTTTTGACTCTTCTTCCCACCTGTGCGTATGTAGAGTTGCATAGCCTGTTGCTGCTGCCTCCTTTTGATGCGCGTATATTGCTTCTTCAGGGCGTAGATGTCGGTGCTCATCCTCTCCATCATCATGCTGTTGATTGCTGCTTGATGCTCCGCCCTGGCACCTCCTCCTCCTCCCCCTCCAGCTCCCACCGCTCCTGGGCTCAGCTCTGCGATGTTCCACTGCTCTCCTCGCTGGTCTGGAGGAAGTGAGATAGAAGAAACACTGCTGTCATGTTCTTTATCCCAACATTGAACTCTTCATTCCTTATTTTACTTGATTTATTTCATGACCGGGATTTTGGCTTTCAGAGAATCAAAGATTAGAGTCGAGGGCTTTGGTTCAAAAAGGAAAATACACAAATCAAACTAAATCCAATGCTCTTTTTAGTTCCCTTTAAGCTCCTTTTCTTACTTATTTGCTCCCCCAGTTTCTCTTTCATCCCCTTTAATCAAGATCAGCTGTGACACAAAACTAAGCACCACATATAGTGGTTAGTTGGGATCTGTTTGACATTTACTTCACTGAATTTCTGTTCGTTTTCTCTTTAGCTCTACTGGAAAAGGTCAGAAGTTATTTCTTTCATCACCTTTTGCGGCAGCTTTTCCTCCTTTTGTGTTGCAAAGACTGAATCCAACCCAGCTGGTTTAGTTTGTTTACTGTAATTATACTGTAGTGATGATTTATTAATAATCAAATGCTACACTTAGCTCTTAAGAATGAGCCATGTTTCCACTTCAAACCAGGTCACAACAGTACTTATATCTACTTATGAGGTTAAATTAAACACTTATTTCTGTCTGAAGTCGTTTCTAAATCTCTCTGGAGATTGACGAGTACTGCTTCAGATCTTAACCAAATGTTTTTAACTAAATCCCTCCAGCTGTTTGACTTTTTTTTCCTTCTTTGGAAGAGGAGGAAGTGGGGATTTGTCTGGAGGAAACGAATCGAGGGCAGAAAATGGAGGATTTGGGGCGGTTTGTCAGTTTGTCTTGAGCCACTTGGCTGCCACTGAAATCCTGTGCAGCACTTCATGTGGTCGCACTGACCTTTGAGATGTTTGTGGTACCTCTGCAGCTCCGGGGCCAGTAGGCCACCCAGGGGACCCAGGCAGCCGAGCGCCGTCACCACAGAGTCCTCATCGTCCATGTCGGCGTCGTCGTCGCTCTCCCAGCTGCCCAGAGCGCCACTAGAACAAGATAACAACATCATCACCACCACTATAGCATGTTCACATACACATGTAAACTAAGGGGTTCTAAAACTATACGATACTAAAACTATCCCTTTAAAAAAGGCTGCAATTACAACCTGCATCTGTGTTTGTACATATTTCATTCATGAGCAAAAGACAAGTGGCTTCTAGTTTAAAGACAACCTGTTAAATATGTACATTCAATGTTTCTGAACTTCAAAACATTTTCCTCATGTTTTGTAAACTCCTACAGTTAGCAGGAACGTGAAACATGTCAACCGCCTCTTACTAAATATTCATGATGTATAAAGAACACATTGCCCCCTAGTGCCACTAGCTGTCAGAAGCTCCACAGGGTACGTTTAACGGCAGTAAGCTGCTGAAATCAAATTAATATTCTGTGTTTATTTATCAAGATCTATAAGAAGAGTACAAACCTTCCACTGGATTTGACTGAGGTAGGGAACGGAGTGATGTTGTAGGTGTACTTCTCTCTCAGCTCAGCCAGTTGAGGGAAAGGAAACACTGCCATGGCGTAAACCTCCTGCAATGTGAGGTGAAGATACTAGTTTAAAAACATCAGAGGTTTAACAGGCGTGAGCGGTTTAGTTCATCCCGTACCTGCATGAGTTCAGGAGGATCGATGAGGTTGTGCTCCAGCATCTCCTGAGTGAGACAACCCATCGTGCTGTAGAAGTCGTCCGTTGTGTGACAGTACTCGATCCTCCTGGACGGAGACGAGGAAGACGAGCAGCGTTTTAGAAGATGGGAGGATGGAGACAGGAGGAAGAGATGCAAACATCAGAGAAGAGCATTCATAAGGTCCGGAGTTAACGGTTCTGAGTTCTAAGTGGATATTTTTAGTGTCTCAAGGTTCAATTTTCTAAATGTTTGAGCATGAAAATAATACAATTTAAAGCTGATTAACAGCACATTTGGATACACAAACGTTAATCCCCCACAGAAGTCAAATCCCAGTTTGTGTAATGGTCCACTCACTCTCCCAGTCTCTCCCAGATGGCGAGGGCGACCCGAAACAGCACCTCTGATCCCTCGAAGAAAACAGAGTCCCAGATCTTCAGCACGGTGGGCGCCGGCAGGCAGGTGGCGAACATGGTGAGGAACCACTGCATGGTGAACACGTTGGTCAACGGAGGCTCGTAGCTGCCTGAGAGAACACAGACGTCTGTTATTTGGGGTATTAGTTGAGTTATTTGAACACATTTTGCCTTTATGCATTAATGTGCAAATGATTTATAGACCATGATATTTCTTTCCCAGTATAATTTAGCAGTTAAAGCAGCATCAGCAGCTCTGCTCTCTGATATTTGTAACCAGGTAGCATTCCTGTAAACACAAACACACAGGTTCGTACCTCCGGCCTCTCTGTTGGCAGCTTTCTGAAGGTGTTGGAGATGCTGGGACAGTCTGGGCAGCTTCAGACGCAGCAGGTCTCTGAACACCGCCATGTCCACTGAGAGAAGGAGACAGGTTTAAACAGGAAGTTGATGAGAGATTAAACATATCTCAAAACTACATTTCAGTTTAGTTTAGTCTGTTGTGTTTACCTGACAATGCTCGCAGGTTGTTGGCAAAATAACTCTCAGGCAGCACTTTGTCAATCAGATAGATCATCACCTGAATATAGAAGAGTGGAAAAAGTTGAATAGTTATTGAAAAGGTCAGTCTTTTTCATGCAGCTTAACTTTAACTTCACATTCTACAAATCTGCATTCATCTTCTGTAAGCTGATACTGTTGCTGTGCATTTGTACCTTGAGTGCATCGCTCTCATGTCCCTCCGTAACTTCCAGAATGAGCGCAGCCAGTACGTTGAATCCCTGGCAGTAGCCCACACTTTTATTCCAGCGGGCATAGGCCAGCAGCACCCTCTTCAGCACCACCCTGTCCTGCTCCCCCTCCTGGCCACTGTAAGAACTGCAGCCCGTCCTGTGCAGGTCCTGGACATCAGAAGGATAAGATACGAACTTTATTAATCCTGAAGGAAATTCTTCTGCCAGAATTCAACAGAAGAACAGCAAAAAAACTAGAACATATGAACAATAAAATATCAATTATATCAGTGTTCAGTATGGATTATTGTATTATAAATCTCTGCATGTACTGGATAAATTAAAGGATAAAGAATGATCGTTTCTTGCATTTAGGAGAGAGACGGTGACGATAAGCAGATAATCAGACTTTTCCCTGTTGATGGAAAACTCTGTTGAACCTCTGAGTCATTGAGAAACAGAAAAGAGCTTCAGTGTTTCCATGATGCAGTCACCTCGTTCTCTGACGCACAGTCAGAAGTAAACATCCCCTACCGGACACTACTCTTCCTCTCATTAGTAGGATGTGCTCTCTCTCTCCCCCTCTCTCACTCACTCACTCACTCACACTCACACACACACACACACACACACACACACACACACACACACACACACACACACACCTCACCGTCTTCATTAGTGAACAGAGATTGTTGTTCAGTCGTCAAATGTGCAGATGAAGACTGAGATTCGGGTGAGAGTACAGATTCCTACATGTGGACCTATCTATAAAGAATAGTGGACTTAAGACGGTAACTGGTTTTACTGCTAAACTTCAGAAAGATTCTGTGTCGATTGACGGCCTAATTAATGTTCCAGAGGGTTTTTTTCATGCTGACATGACTATAATTCTTCATGAAAACATTGGTACCTTCTCAGATGAAAGTTATTAAACTGTACACATATTCAATATCATGCATCTGGTTACCTTGACTATTTGGATGCCGAGGGAGTCATCGTCCGGGTTGCTGCGCTCGTTGAAGGCGAAGCGAAGCGTCTTGTCCCAGTCGATGGAGATACTGTGGAGGTACTGGTCTGCTAGCGTTAGCCAAACCTGCACCAAGACAACAGATACAGCAGGAACCACATTAATACCAAAATAATATCAACAGCTGAACCAAACTAAGAGGGAAGAAATGGTTCAAATATCAGGAAGACAGAGAGAGAGACAGAGACAGAGACAGAGAGAGAGAGAGATGTTTAACATTTAGTTTACGTTACATACTCTCTTCCTCCATTCCTTCGGTATCCCAGTCGGGAGTCTAGCCACCGCTTTAAGGGCGTCGTACCACTGTGGGGAAGAAACACCGTTTTATTCACATTTTTAATTAACCTGCACACACGTCTGCACTGCAATATTCTATCTTTAAGAGGAAAAGTCAGCATCATCACATTCATCCACACACAACATTAGACCAACAGCTAAAAGCAGTAAAGAAACAAATTAAAGCACGTTTACTTCTCACCTGCTGGAATCCATTCTTCCCCAGCGATGGTTCGATGGTGAACTTCAGCCTCGTGTCAACTCCTACAAAACAACAAGAGACACCCGGTCAGACTGGTCTGAACCAGATCTGGGTGACTACCATTGAACCAGACAACATCCTAAAGTTTCTGTGCAGGAAGAGGAAATATTTCTTATTCATGACCTATATGTTCCATGTAAACATCCTTTAAGGAGATAAAATACAAAATAATGAAATCTATGACTCAAAGTTAATTTAAACGTCTCAAACCTAATTACAATAGCATTAATCTTTATAATTTAAATCTAATTCCTCCTTTTGTTAAAGATGCTAAACATAATTTATTACATCCTGCGGACTCGTGCACGTGCATAACATGTCGGTAAACTGACATCCTGCAACAAATCAAAATCTGAAACAAGAGGTCCAAACACCGGAAGCTCTGAGTGTTACCGAAATATACCTCCAACCTTATATTTTAAACGGTATTATGAGACAAAACGAGGGATTTAAGGCCGTCGTGTTAAATTATTAGATGTTTGAACGGACTCTGGAGCTCTGAGACGCGTCACGGGAGAGTCGCTGTCCATTTCCGCGTGGTGCTGAAATCCTCGTTTCAATCTCCGTCAAATCTCTTTGCACGAACACACTCACACACACACACACACACACACCCAGACTTCGTCTTCAGAGAGATATTTAACACAGCAGGATAAACCCTGCAAACGGAAATGAAACTTTGATCTGAAGTTAAGAGGGGAAGGTCCTGACATGTTGCGGCTCTGAGCCAACAGCGGCCATTTCTCTCTCTCTCCACCTCTTCCCTCCGACGATCGATCCGTCTCTCAAACGGAAGCCGATCGCACCACAAGTACCAACAATATAGTTTCCACTGCAAGAGAAACCCCTCACAAGAAGACAAAACGTGTTTTTAACCTGCTCGGTCCTCCTCTGTCGTTATTTCCTGCGCCATTCTGTGCGAACGTCGCTTTATTCTGCGGAGCTTTGGGAGAGGATTAACACGGAAAACCCTCCTACTCCTCTGTCACAGATGACACAAAACGTGTACTCAGCCGAGGCTAGAAACATTAGTGAGGTCCAGAGGCTGCAGTCCGGCATAATAGGTGAGAGTTTAATCTCTCCAGAGGAGACGTTAATTGAAATTAAACCAGGAGAATGGGGGAGGTAGGAAGGGAGGAGGCAGGAAAGGTGAGGAAGGAAGGGGAGAAAGAATGAGGTGATAGAAGGAATGGATGAGAGGGAAGGAAAGAAGGGTCTAATTAATTAATCTAATCTTCAGTCTTTGGGTAGAAACAATAGAAAACAACGTTATATACTATAAAAAGGGGTTAGTCTATATATGCACATTAAGTTGATTGTATCACGAATAAACAAGTTTAAAGCTTTTGTTAGGCTGTTAGGAGCAGATAACCAGAAGAATATCTGTGAAATGGATGGATTGTTGCTGTGTTGGTGTTTTAAGCACCTTAAATATCACAAAGCATTACATATGCAACTTGCCCTCCATTCCCAGGGTCCTTGTCTTTATTTATTTATGGGTTTCAGTTCCTCAAAAAGCTCTATCGGGCACTTTGCATGAGTTTGCATCAAAACAAGAAAAGGTGAGCCACCAGACTCACAAACAGCCCTGTCTGATGCGTCTACATCCATTTATTTAAATAACATATCAAAAGTGTTCACATTCAGCCAGATGTATGAAGACATCTGGCTGTTTCTGCTGGCTTCATATCTGGTGTTCATCCACAAAGAAGAGAAGTGTGAAACCCGATATCTCACTAATTTGGTCATGTGATGCATTAAAGTATGAAACCAAACCTCACTTCATGCTCTGGAGCTCATTTCTAAAATCACTGAGCTCATCAGACGGCTTAGATATAACAGTGATATCTTCGTTCTCGGGTATTGTTTAAATCCCACAATGCAGTGCTTTCCTCCAGAGACCCATCCTCTATAAGCGTCACCTGGCTCTAAGGTGCAGAGCAGCCGCGGCGCGCTCCTGGAGATCCCGTTCCGTTTCTTCAGGACGTTGCTGATGATGTTACCGACCCCTCCCGAGCCCTGCTGCCGCTGCTTCGCGCCCGCCCTCGGCCTCCTGCCGGCGGCGGTGAGCCGCTCCTGTCTCATCGGGAATCGAGCCGTGCGACCCGATCGATCATCGTCGTCTTCTTCTCCCGCGTTAATAATCCCCCTTCACGCCTCACTTGTCGAAACGCATCCCCCCGGTATACGCCGCTGTTCAATGAAACCGATTCCAATCTCTTCCGGTGATCGCGTGTGTGTGCGCTTCCTCTTTTTTAAAATCAAATCAGCGAGGCAGCAAACGTCCAGGAAGCCTCGCGCAAGCGACTCAAAAACATCTACATCAAATATGAGTTAAAGAAAAATGCCACAAATAGCAGGAGGAGGACATCCGGTTTGTGCAGCCTGTGCTCGGTATGTAGTGTTGCTGATGATACGCACCTCCTCATCCTCCTCCGGGTGTTTTTGCGTCACCAGGAGGAGGTGCAAGGATGGAGAGGCCGTGGGGAGGAGATAAGAGAGGGATGAGGTAATGGTGGAGGAGAGAGGGGAGGAGGAAAGAGAGCAGGGGTGTTTTTTGTTTTCTGAAGCCATAAAGTGGTCAGCCAGTTAAAAATCAAACTACATAAATATGTGTTGAATACATCTTTACTTTTGTTTGGGTAAAAAGCTATTTGAAAATTGAAACTTGGGCCGTGGGAACTTGTGAGTTATTTTATCAAATCAGCAAACTAAACTCACCCTCCAAGATTTAGGAAACACTGATTCTGCCGAGTCACCTCACCAAAAGAGAGAGAGCAATAACATAAAGGATGTTATGATTCAGTCTCAGGTGCAGTAAGTGCTTCCTGAAGACATCGAGTCTCTTAATGACTCAGGATCAATACCAACAAACAGCCTCCATGATGAGGTCACGTAATCATCATCATACTTTATATTCTCTACAGATGTTACAGCTGTTTCACTGCTCTCATAACTAAATATATATATATATATATATATATATATATAATACTGTGAAGAGAAAGATAAGGAGGAAGAGGAAGAAGAAGAGGAGTTAAATAGTCTGAAGTACAGAGATTTGTTGATGTACAATTCCTTCAATAGATATAATGCCAGTAATAAATATTATTTAATGACCATTTCAAGGAAACAAACATACTGATAGTAAAAGTACTGACTTATGTTTCATTGAATTGTTAAAGCTCTAATAGGTAATATTCTTCATATAAACATAACATGAATCAAACAAGTACTTTGTATTAAAGGCTTAGTTAGGATGTATTGAAGTGGGGCTTCATGAGGTACTTGTACAGTTTGGAGAAGTAGACATGAGTACCAGCGTGGGAGCAAAGCAAAGTACTGCTGTGGATAGATAAACCTATTCTAGACACACAAATCAATATCAGTGTACGCTATATTTACAATAATTTCACCGCTTTACTTTGCCATCAGACAACCCTTTCTGCCGAGGAACTAAAGCTTCAAAAAAAAAAATAAAAAAAATTATATATATATATATATATATATATATATATATATGAAATATTGCCACAGCCTGGCCATGATCCCACATGTAAATGCCTCCTCACAATAAAACCCATTTATGATTTTATACTCTACCTCCTTGTGAACAGTCATGCTGCTTGTTAACAGAAAAAGAAAACACACATTACACCTAAATTCCTTTAATTGTGTTTAACTTTGTTGAATCGTTGCTCTTTTTTCTTCGTATCTGGAAATGGCTCAATAACAATCAACCACAAAAACTTAAACGCTAGCACCTGTAAAGAGAATCATTTTGTAAAATTATGTAGACTTTGCCTTATTGTTATTCTCCCATATTCCCAATTTGTATAGTCAGGATATTTAATCTGAAAGATCACTCATCTCTGACATAACAGGTGAATTTAAACTATTTTACAGGCTGTTTTGGAGCAGAAGAGCCGGGAGATTAAGATATGAAAATGAACATATGATTCCTGCGTAGTCACGTGCTTTGACTCTACTGTATGTCACTCTATTATGTAAATGTGAGGACTATTTTCATACAACATGTGATACGACAGCTTGGACTACATCGTGCACAAACCTGTAGATCTATAGTATCTTGCAAATGCACTCACCCTCGAAGTTAAAGCCTTTTAAATGTTCACAAACCTTATTTTCAAATCAATTTCACCAACACAGACGCGTGCTGTGATACCATCTACCGGTGTTTTTAGGACTAAAGTGTGTTCTTACGTCGTTTCTGCGAGACAGCCTGAAGGCAGGCCGTGATGATGTCGTAGTTCTTCTGCAGTTTGTGGCACAGTCGGTCCCGTCTCCTCAGCTGGCGAAGCAGCTTGGTCGACTGAAGGCCGGTTCGATATTTCACCTCCTGGATGATCGAGTGCAGCTCCTCCGGGGCTAAGAAAAGAAAAGACACAAACACATAAGTATAAATGATGAAATGAGTGTCTGACACACATTGGAAATCTTAAAACTGAATAATAAATAAGATGTCTTCTAAATAAAGCTACTTAATATAGTTTGATGATGTCTGCACTCCGCTATTAGATCAGAATATAATTTGTCTGTTTTCCAGGCTGCAGGCAAAGATGAAATGAGAGAAACCAGAACACCGCCCCACATAAACACACACACACACACACACTCCACATTTATGGAGACTAAAATCAGATTGTCGGGTGAAGGTGACACAGATCTGTGGGACAGAGTTAATCAGTAGGGTCCCTTGAGTCCTCTATCAAGTACAAATACAAAATATTTGCTCATTCCCAAAAAGTTCCCAAAAAGTTTAGATTTGCTTATTTTCTTCATTTAACATTATATCTTTGAAGATAAATGAGAAGATGAACATTGGACAGACCAAAACGTAGTAAATTAATAAATATTCCAGCTACTTTTTCAACATTACATAATAAAAACCTTCAAAACACTGTTCAATAAATAAAAATATTCACGGTTTATTATTTCATTTAGATATCACCTCTGTGCCTATTACTAAATATAGAAAAAGAAATAAAAATCTGCCTAAACAATCACTTTGCAATCATCTACATTACCACCTTCCTTGGAGGTTGCCCTTTCATATAACAATGCCCAGGAGGTGGCAGGGTCTGCCTCAAGCACCAAGAACGTCCAACATCCCACTGCAGACAAAGCCCCCACATTTAATCCCTGACTAAACACATTAGACATATGTTTTAGCTGCTCTGTGAGGCCTTATCAGACTGTTTCCTTTTCCTGAGTGGCAGCCCTCTGCAGTGTTTAACTTGACCGAGCCCTCACATGTCTGTGTGTGTGTGTGTGTGTGTGTGTGTGTGGAGGGCAAACACCGAGCTCACGGCCCTGGCTGTGTTTACTGTAGGACTCCACAATGGCAGCGTGGCATTCACAGAGGCATGCCTTTCAAGACTCCGAGGCAACACCGAGTAAACGAGCTGTCAACACACCGGAGTGCGTTTGTGGATGTGAAGCTGTGCATGCTGTGAGGATACCTGTAAACAGTGTGTCCAGAGACCAGGAAGTTCGGCTACTCACTCACACACACACTCACACACACACACACACACACACACACCATACAGTAGTACCACTGTACTAGGGGATGTGTTATGGTTTCAGAATGATGAAGGAAATTACATATAAAACAGGACATGGGCTCTACAGGATGCAAACTACAGGATTTCTTTTACCTCAACAAGCTGAAGAAATAGTGCATATGGCAGCTGTAAATGTGGAAAAGGACCCACTAAGTTTGGGTAAAGCTAACCCCTGATCAACCCTAAAAAAGATGGGTAACCATATGAAATGAAGAGTAATACTTTACAAATAAACCATGAAAAATGTAGTTGACCAGTGAGTTAACAGAGTTTGGGTGTTTACTCATTTGAGGATCTAGATATTTGCATGTTATACAGATTGTATTGTATGTGATTTAACCTAATATGAATAAAATTATTTTAAAAGACTCAAACAGGACATGGCGACGCCCCTGAACACAAACACCCTGCCCCGCCCACACCTCTCACCTTTCTGGCCCAGGTAGTTCACCTGATGCCTCCTGGTGTGCTTCTCCTGGAGCTCCTGGAGGAAGCTGGACCCGGAGTTACTGCGGCCCAGAAAGGCATCGGATCCGGACGCCTCGGTGGAGCTGTCCCAGCTGTCCAGATTCCTCCGGCAGCCTCCACTGTACGTCTCATAAAGCTCCACCAACAGACAGTCCACGATGGAGGAGGACCTCAGAGATTTGACTCCATCTCCCCGGGACTCGGAGTCACTGTCACCAGCCGTGCTGGTCCAGTGAGAGGCAGGCGGAGCTCCGTGCTCGGTGGCGGGGCTCGTCCACTGGTGAAAGCCGGAGAACTCATCCTGGGGGGAGGCGGCAGAGTTGACAAAAACGCCGCTCTCTTCCTCCGAGTACACGCCAGCGTCGCATATGTCAACTTCCAAAAGTTCGCTCCCGTTTAATTTCACCTCAGACGCCATTTTTGTTAACGGTTAATTAACCAGTTGTCATTTTTCCAGACAACACCGCAGAAGTTGGAAAGTTTTCCTTTGATGTGTCTCGAGGAGGATAGAGTTCCTGGAGCACTCCATTCCTCACCTCAGAAAAGGTAGAGACCCGTTTGACAGCTTTTAGTTTCCTTCCTGAACGTTCCGGACTCGAGTTCCCTGCCACCCCCCCCCTCCGAAATTAAACAATGGGCCAGCCCACTGGCTAAATTTCTCAACGGCTGCCAAACTTTCTTCAGGTCGCGCGACAGGTGCTTGTGGCTCGACCAATCACGGAGGAGACAAAAGTTTAACGACCAATCAGCTTCCTTGTTCTATCACTACGCCAGCAGGTCGTTTTGTACGTGTGCACAACTTTTAACACAATTTAATGTGGAAAATAACATAAATATGACAATAAACTCGCACTTTTAGGCTCCCAGCAGATTGTATTTGACATTTACACGTTGTCTTGTTCATGTATTTCTGCTCTAATCTCCAGTTAAATGTGTTATTTTAGTATTGGTGGTTGTTTAACACGTTGTAAAAAAAAACATTTTTGTACTGAAATGGTGGTATTGTAGAAATCATACTAATATTAATGTTTTAATCTTACTATATGACTTTCAAAACCCCAAAATGCAAGTATGACACAATAAAATTGCAGTATTTCAAAAGTTATGTTTCTTTGAATGTATTATGTTAATGAGTGATATATATGTACATGCATATGTATATGTATATATATATATATATATATTTTCTCTGATTTCTTGGTCTTGCTGAAAAGATTTTGATCTATGTTTTAATATTACTTTTAAAAATATGGACAATTCTCTGATATTTACCAAGGCATATTCTTTATGAAAGCTCAATTTGAATTTAATTCGTGGGGTATTTACTTTGGTTTTTACAATTTTATATATATATGATGCATTATATACATCTGCAACACGCTAATATCGACCTTTTAAAGCATCACAATAAAAGGTGTTTTATAGCACAAATAACCAGTGGTGGAACATAAGTACATTTATTCAAGTACTTTACAATTTTCACATACTTGTACCTAACTTGAATATTTCCATTTTATGTTGTACTTTATACTCCACTACATTTTGGAAGCATTTGTTGTAGTTTTTACTTGACTACATTTATTTGATAGCTTCAGTTACTTTCCTAAATTAATTATATTACTACAACATATACATCAACAAATAAATCATGATGTATTATTGTAGATTATGCTACCCAGCAGTATATAAAATAAGTATCAAATACATAAATAAAATAATCAAACAGTCAATGTTTTTTTCCTCATGTCAAATCTTTAATGTGAAGATGTCAGCCATATTATCTGCACAGAGAAATGTTTTTGTTGCTGCATTCCTTATGATGCATATTCTGAAAATTTACTACGTATATATATATACACTTATATACAGTATATTGTTATGTTCTTGTGTTCAAAATGGGCTACAACTGAATTTTGTTCTGCATCATGTTGCATAATGACAATAAATTATCCTTAAATATAATATTTGACACAAAGGTGTTACTATTTTTACTTATTATAAACTAGAGCAATGCAGAACTAGAACATACAACATGGAGAAGT
The DNA here is from genome assembly GCF_004355925.1 of Anarrhichthys ocellatus. Lineage (NCBI taxonomy): Eukaryota > Metazoa > Chordata > Actinopteri > Perciformes > Anarhichadidae > Anarrhichthys > Anarrhichthys ocellatus. The sequence goes on along the minus strand of NW_022280051.1, from coordinate 5,130,302 downwards.
TAAAAACAGATCCTAACAGAAGAAAAACAGTTATTTTTACTCATTAGTCATGCTGGAGGGGGCGTCACGTCTTCAAATCAGCTGATTAGGGCTTCCGTAGCCAAGAAGCACGTGACCAGGAAACAAGGAAGTGTTGTCTCAAACAGAAACAGGGCCGAGTCTGTCCTGTTTTTTCTTCCTCTCCGCAGAGGACTCAACGTTTGACGCTCTTATAAAAAGCGGAGCTGAAGAAAGAGACGGACAGCTTCAATAGAGTGGCACTTGTTTATTTTAAAATGGGTTCAAATCGCTCGTTTCCGACGATTTTATTGCATTGTCTCCTAATCTGCGTCACTTTGTGGAGCAACCTGAGCAGCGGGGTGTTCGCTAAATCAACCCAGAGACCAAACATTGTTTTGATCCTCACCGACGACCTGGACATCGCCATCGGGGGTCTGGTAAATAAATCCGATTCTGCTTTTCATGTTAATGCATGTGTTGTTTTTAGTACCAGATAGTCGTCACTTTGCAGCTCACTTGTAGTGATGTCATTAAAAATATGTGTGATTTAATTGATGTAATATTGACCGTTTTGGTTCCGGTCTTGATTAAGCCGACTGCTCACATTCCTGCTGGTTGGACACATCATTTCAACATTTCTCTGCGTCAGCAGCTTTATCACTTGCTTTAATCTGCTCTCGTGGTTTTCAGTAAACGCCTTCCTTCCAAAAACAACCCTTAGTATCCGAATCCCATGGAAAAATGAGGCAAATTAGTGAAATACTGTGAGTCATACATCTAAAGATTTAAACTGCTGTCACTCTAATAAAATATAAAGTATATATACACCACACTTAAGTTCGTAAAATTATATTAATTCACTTATTTTTTCTACACTTGTAAACATTTTTTGATGAGCTGTGACGGATGATAATTAGTATTGTAAAATATATTTAAATTTATTATACATATTCATGCAAAAATCATGTTTCAAATATTTAAAAATCAGTTTTTACAGAACCATGTTGCTTATTTTAGCCTCTTATTCCTGTCTGTTTCGCATCTATTGTTTTTCATTGTGATGTTATCAGTTCCTGTTTGTATTCTTATACAAACCTTTTTACTTGCTGCCCAGCTTGACACACACCCACACACGTTAGGTAGTGATGCGTTAGTCTCGAAGAGCTGCAGCCCCGTCACATCTTAATTTAACGACTAAGAAACAAAATCAGAGACGGTTTATTGCCAAATACGTTACACATGGAAGGGATTTTGACTTGGTGACAATAAATGTAAATAGTAAAAGATATCGAATAGAAAAATATGAACATTTTACAATAAAATACAAACAAATAAAAGAGTATATTAAAACAAGTATGTTATGAAAGTGTGTAAAAGGGAGCTTGTTGCTTAATTTGAGAATGTTTGAGTGCAATGGAGGCCAATAAATTACTTCTCCTCGGAATTGATCTTTTCCTTCCAGACTCCACTCACCAAGACGAAAAAACTGATTGGTGATGCAGGGATATCGTTCACAAACGCAGTAAGTATCATCATCATGTCTCATCATGAAATGGATGAAAGAAACACAATACAGAGACGTGTTTTTTTTCCTCCACCGTCTTCCTCCCTCTAGTTTGTCGCCAGCCCGCTGTGCTGCCCGAGTCGAGCCAGCATCCTGACGGGGAAATACCCCCACAACCACCACGTCATCAACAACACGCTGGAGGGGAACTGCAGCAGTAAAGCCTGGCAGAAGAGCGAGGAGGCCCACACCTTCCCCGCTCTGCTGAGGACGTACGCCGGCTACCAGACCTTCTTCGCTGGGAAGTATCTGAACCAGGTAACGGACGATGGGATTGTACCGGTTTATACAAACCGAAACATGCGTCTTCTGCTTGGAACATTTCCTTCTACTCAGTATCTGAAGTGTAAAATCATTTCCTGTACACATCTGTTAATTGCACATCAAAGCAGATTGCCTTCCTGTTGCTCATTAACTAATAGTTGTCAATTAGTAACCATTAAACAAACAAAAGAAGAGCTATTCTGTGCAACACCTGTAATAGAAAATTGCCTCTCAGGTGACGGTCAACAGTTAGTCACAAGATCTTCTGTCATGTGTTTTTTTTAAGTCATGGTAAAGTCCAACTGTCAAAGTTGCATCGACCCTTCGTGATAATCAGATGGTCAAATGGGGAACCGGGACAAACTCTTCAGCTAAATAGCAAACGGATGACGCTTAACCCCGTTTTCTAATTTCCTCTCCCTATCTCCGTGTTTCTTAACTCTTCCACTTGTGACCTTCTCGTCACAGGTCAGCACACACAGACAGCTTTAGTCCAGACTGACAACAGAATGAAAAAAGAGTTTGTGGGGCAGATTTAAACACAAAATCCAGGAAGGTGCATTTGAGGGCAGATTTAAACAGTTGGATGTTGGACAATCCGTTATCTTTCAAACAATACATGTCATATCAACCAAATAAAGGTGAAAAGTCCAAATTAAACTCGCGTGGCTTCTCTTTGTTCAGCCTTGGATGGTTTGGAGGGGAAAGGGGCGGGGTTATATACGGTTGGGGGCGTGGTCTAATCAGGTGTGGTGGTGGGGCGGAGACTCGATCAGATTGATATGCTGCGCTTCATTCATGTTTCCCTTCTGACTTTTCGTGATCTCCTGACTTTTCATAAAGCACAGACAAAGTAGTGAAATAAACAACTAAATGTGTATTTTGGATGATTTATTTCTACTAGTCTAAAAGAAGATGCGTTATGGAAACAAAACAGCCCAACATCTCACAATAGAGCAGTGCATGAACACTGTTATTGGCTGTAGTGTCTCCCTTTAATGAGCCCCGAACAGCTGTCAGAGTGTTCTACCTTTAATTTGGTTATACATCATTTCTACCATTTATCTGTCTCTTGTTTTTTTGTGCTGCTGTAACCATCTTGTCATTAAACTAACACAGATTATCCTGTTTGTGTTTCAGTATGGGCACTCAGAGGCTGGTGGAGTGGAGCATGTTCCTCCAGGCTGGAGCTACTGGGTTGGACTGGTAAGACTCAAACTTTTTTTTTTTTTTTTTTTTTTATCTTTTAGCCACGAATTTATCATCTTTGGGTCAGAATTAAGGCCTCTTCAGCTTTTATTTAACCCTTTCTGGTATTAAAATGCTATTACTAATATTTAAAAAGCAGTATTTAACTCCCTGCATGTTCATTTACGTTGTTTCATAGTAGATGGTAGAACATCTCTGTGGGAAGTTCAACAGAGCGTCAAACTGAGTTCAGTCCATGCGGTCATGTGACTGGAAGCTCTCTGCGGAAGCAGTCAGACTAACAAACGGATCAAATTAGATCTTCTTTACGCTTCTAACCGGTTTACTGGAGTCATGAAACGGAGGTCACGCCCGTAATCCAACTGCAGAGCTGACGAGTTTATCTTCACTGTTACTAAACAACCACAGTTTATATGGTTTCTGCAGAGTTTTACTTCTTTAGTATCACCTACTTACTGCCTGTTAATACACCATGTCAATCTGCTACCATTGAGTTCAGAGATTCCTGGATCACGTGTCGGTCCGTGTGACCGTGATGAAAATAAAGAGTATTTCACAAACGTGTTTTGTGTTTTCCAGGAGAAGAACTCTAAATACTACAACTACACTCTGTCAGTGAACGGAAAGGCCGAGGTTCATGGAGCGGACTACAGCAAAGACTACCTGACAGACGTCCTGGTGAGCAAATCAAACGCCTCACATTTTATATTGCGTCCTATAACAGGTGGTGACTTCAGGTATCGTATGTTCAAATCTTGCAATTTTTGTCCGTTAACAATTACATTTGTGGGGGTTGGGAGTTAAAGAGTAAAGTTTAATATACATGAAACAAACGGCTTTTTCGAGCAACTTTTAATATTAGAAGTTAGTTTTTAAGCTTCTGAAGTAATGTTTCTTCTCTCTCTCTCTCTCACTCACACACACACACACACACACACACACAGGCCAACAGGTCTCTGGACTTCCTCCAGTATAAATACAACTACCTGCCGTTCTTCATGATGGTTTCCATTCCGGCCCCCCACTCCCCCTGGACTGCAGCCCCTCAGTACCAGAACAGCTTCAACACCACCAAGGCTCCCAGAGACCCCAACTTCAACGTCCACGGGAAGGTAAGGGGACTTCTCTTCCTTTCACTAAAAATATGTAAAAGTTGACAATCCATTGATTGAATGCATCTTTTCTTTCATCTCTCTTCAGGACAAACACTGGTTGATCAGACAAGCTAAAACCCCGATGACCAACTCATCTGTTCAGGTTCTGGACGATGCTTTCAGGAAACGGTGAGTCTTCTCTCTTCTCTCTCTCCATTTGATTCATTCTCTTCCTCATCATCACCCTCTTCCTGTCGTCTTTCCTCTCCGTTCTCTTCCTACGTTCTTAAAAGGGCAACTTCGGTATTTCACTTCATTATTTATCAGCTGTGTTTCTGCTTGATTTCACTCAGTTTGGTTTCACTGCAGGCTTGTTGTTGCTCGTCTTGGCCTCTAGGTGGCAAACTCTGCTGTCAGTGGACGACCTGGTGGAGAAAATAGTGAAGAGTTTAGAGGTCAGAGGTGAACTGGACAAGACCTACATCTTCTTCACCTCCGACAACGGCTACCACACAGGTGTGTAACCGCACAATGTTTTGAATGTTTTTTGCACAATGAAGCCAATTTCAGATACTCTGTATACTAATATTCGTATAGTACAGCATCAAATTGTATATTTTTTATCCTTTTCTATTTAAAAAGTAACTAGTATCTGTGTCTCATAAATATAGATGAGAAAAAACTACAATATTTGCCTCTGAAGTGTAGTAAAGTATAGCTAAAATACTGTTAAGATTGTACTTAAGGACAGTACCTGAGTATTTGTATTTAGTTACATCCCACACTGCTGGATGTTTTTGCTCCAGTTTATTAAAACCTCGTCAACAGATTAAGTTTGGGGGAAAGTTAGAAAGAAAGGATCCAGACCTTTGTAGGATTTCTTAACACTGAGATTTTATTAAATTTAAAATGTGTTTTCGTGTTTCTTTCTGCCGCCGTCTCTTTCAGGTCAGTTCTCTCTTCCTCTGGATAAGCGGCAGCTCTACGAGTTTGACATCAGAGTTCCTCTCATGGTCAGAGGACCAAACATCAAGCCCAACCAGACCAGCCAGGTACACACACACACCTGTGCATCTGTGTTTGTTTGTGTGTAGTTCTGCCTCAGCCTGCAGCACTTGTTGAACTAAACACATTAAATTCATCTTGTTGTCAGATGCTGGTGGCGAACGTCGACCTCGGTCCGACCATCCTGGACATCACCGGATACAACGTCAACAAGACGCAGATGGACGGCATGTCCTTCCTGCCCGTTATGGTGAGGTCACTCAATTAGATTAATATTAAACCAAAGATCTCTACAATTTCACTTCATTTAAAAGTTACAGTGTGTAACGTTTAGGGGGATCTATTGGCAGCTAGATAACAGCTATCATCCTATTATTATCTAACCACTACACTAGTTAAGGCTCAGCGTTTCCGTTGTAACAATGTCTGTGTGCGTCACCAGGAGGGGAAGATGAACAGCAGCAGCTGGAGGACAGATATCCTGGTGGAGTATGAAGGAGAAGGAAGCAACGTGTCCAACCCGGCGTGTCCTCTGCTGGGGCCGGGAGTCTCGGTACGAGATTTAACGTTTAATATTCTCTGCAGCAGGTAAAGAAGCGGCTTCATATATATTCTCTCTTCCATCTCTAGGAGTGTTTCCCCGACTGTGTGTGCGAGGACTCGTACAACAACACATACGCCTGTGTGCGAACAGTCGCCCCCTCTGCCAACCTGCAGTACTGCGAGTTCGACGATAATGAGGTTTGTTTTTCTTCCGTCAAAATATGTAACTTTTCCGCATTAAAACGACTAGATTTATGTTTTACATTTTGTAGAGTTGTGTAGTAATCATCCACATTTTTAAACCTGGAGAAACTTGTTGTGGTCGTCGACAAGAAGCTGCCATAAATCAAGTTTTTATCCAGTTTTAAGACCTATTTTTACGATTGCTTTTTTAGATCTTTGTCGTTTTTAACTATATATTTTAACCGGATTTAGGATTTTAGTCATTGGACGTCTGGATCTTAAGATATAAGAAAAACAAGCTGAGCCAATGTTAGTGGCAGTGAAGTTAACGATGAACATAGGTTACATGTAGTGCATTTAAAGCCACTAGTGTGTAAATATTCCATACTTTGGCGCCACCTGGTGGTCAAATGCATCCCTGCTTTAGTGTCTTTAAGTTGTAAAGTTTGACGGTAATGTTTGCCTCCTGTAGGTGTTTGTAGAAGTCTACAACGTGACCGCTGACCCCTTCCAGCTGACCAACATCGCTAAGACCATCGACCAGGAAGTCCTGGAGAAGATGAACCACCGGCTGATGATGCTGCAGTCCTGCGCCGGACAGTCGTGTCGGACGCCCGGCGTGTACGATACGAGGTCTGGATCGTTTCACTGACAAGTAGAAAAAGAAAAATGTTATTTATTTATACATTATTAAATACGATTTTATTACCTTTTCTATAAATTCATGTTGAATCTCTTTTCTTGGACGTCCAAAGTACTTTAAAAACACAGAATATTGACTCCTCTGTCCTGTTTCCTCAGGTATAAATTTGACCCTCGACAGATGTTTCCAAACCACGGCTGGCGGCTCAGCCGACTCCGACAGAAGACGAAGTAAGACGAGCAGATGAAGGACGGAGGGAGGAAGAGGAGGGTTGTGTTTTTGTATTCGGGCCTTTCTTGCTGTTACTGCCTTGTTTTCAGGCCTCCTGAGCCGAATCTCTTCGTAGATGGATTGAGTAAAAAAAAAAGGGACCAGGTGGGGCTGGAGGCCTCTCTGGGTGCTGGACCCGCTTTTAAAGCTTCCAGATCGGGCTGCTGTTTCGTGAGTTTGTCAGTAGACGTGCAGGGAAATTATTCAGGATGGATTCACACTCGCAAAGCCATTCGTTCCTGTTTTCCTGTGAGCGTTGTTGTGTCTAATCGGTCAATTTAAAATCCTGCAAACAAGTGTTTCTCTCTCTCTCTGTTCAGAACTTCATATTAATGATCCACCCAGTGGCCACTTCATGGAAGGTTCTTCATGTTTTAGTCTAAATGTTATTCAGCGTGCCTGGTGGACATTTGTTTTCTGCATTCAGATGGTCCTCGAGAATTTCAATCTTAATCAAAGAGAAACACTTACTGCGTCACATGGACAGTTTCTACAGATTTATATTGTCAATCAGGTAGTATTTCTTCAAATCATCATTAAGAGAAAATATCACTTTTCCATCATAAGTTACCAATTATGCACAAAGTGAAAAGCCTAAAAAAACTTTTTAAAGTTCGTAAATTTACAAAAAATGCTTTTCAAAACACGACAATTTGCTTGTTTTTCTTCACTTAGCAGCAATTTTCTGGAGCATTTTTACTAAATAAATCAAAATTAGGAATAAATTACTTTAATTAAAGGTCGTGATGTCCTGTTTCTGATGCGGGTAATAAATAAATATCGATTAGAGCGATCACAGACTGTAAAATGCACATATTTGTAGAGCGATAAAGAACTAAACACGACGACTTTAAAAAAGGAAAACTTGACGACAATTTGGTTAAAGAGTTTCAGATTAGAAAGAGGAAAACTTTAATCTAGCAGCAAAAAGTATTTTAGTAAAAAGCAACTAAAATCTCCATTCAAGTTCAATCAATAAATCAGATTTAATGGCTCGTGTGTGTGACACTTTAAAAGTCTCCTACTTTGTTTCCAGCGTCAAACATTTCCATTATTTCAGTGATTTATCTTCTTGTGTTAAAGCACCGTTTTCTTTCTCAAAATGCAAATGAATCGTTTCTGAAGCATTTGTTGGGTACAGAGATTAACTTCCTAATGAAGCAGTCATTTTAGAAAAATAGAATATTTTGCCAAAAAGTCCTTTTTCACGTAATCGGGGTTTCAGTCGGCAGTTTTAGATCAGTTCTGTTATAGTTTCTACCAAGAATTCTTATTTTACTTCATGAGTTGGATGTGAGAACTTTAAGGCCAAATAAAAATAAAAAAATCTATATTTGATGTATTTTTAAATGTGACCTTTAAGGGAAGCCACTTGTTTTCTTTGGATCGTGTTTATTTTTGCCATAAACAACATTTATACAGTTTCTTCAACCCTCCTGTCGCTGGTATTTCTTATTTGAAAAGGTCAATATATATAAGATTATTTTGTGGAGATGCATTCATTTATAATCTCAGATCTAATCTGTGCAGATTAACATCCAACCAAAGATCTGATGACTGAAGTATTAAACGACGGTCTCGTCTCATCTGCCCGACGTTTGTTGTAAAAAGCTGAATCTTTATTTTTGATTGTGAATTATTTTCTCACTGACGAGCAAAGCAGACAAACTAATGAATCGATGGTTTAATGGTTATTGTATTAATATATTCATACGGCTCCTCTCCTCCTCTGCTCTGATTCACGACTGAACTGAATTAATGTGATAACACCGAGATTTCCTCTCGTTTCAATTCACTGATGCACTTTTCAATCTGTCACGACTGTTTCATTTTGGAACTCTTAGTTTTATTAAATTGTTTTCTAGAATAGTTTTCTGTGATTATGTATTTTTGTGTTTTTTGTCCAAATAAAGAGATTCTCGAAAATAACAGAAGCTTTCCCTCATTTTCTAAGTTTGTTTTGTTGTCCCATTTACACCTTAGTTATCTTCTTACCTTTATATCTCACCTGTTGGGGACAAGTGTTTGTCATTTTGTACGCACCTGTTTTCATACAAACTCTTCTTCTCTGCTTTAGGAAACAATAAAGCATCTCCTGATGAACCCGAAATCACATGCACAGTTTAACTTCAGTTTTGGCACAAAAACTAAAAAAGAAAAAGTCACATCAGACATAAAAAGTCAGAAAATAGTTAAAAGAATACCTTCAGAGTCCAACGAGAGATCTTCAAATGTCAGAAAGATTTGAGTCTCGCTTATTTCTCATATTTATTTTAAAATCTAACAGTCAAATATGGTATTAATACAACACAACCACATCGTTTGTTTTTCCAGACAGTTTGAAATTACAGTTTAAGTTTAATTTTAAAATCCTCAGAGAATTCAGGCCGAGTCTCTGCGTCAAACGAGTTAATTCAATCTCATGTTTCTCTTACAAACGATCTGAACTATTAAAAGACTAGACGGTGAAAAATGCTGAATAACATTTTAAGTGTCTCTATTGAAGTTTAATTTCAGTACGAGAGAAAGTGATGACTCGGTGTTTCTTCTGCAGACGTCCAGTGCAAAGATGAACTTCTTTAACTTTCCTAATTTCTACCATTTAGGATTATAAATTAAGGTTTTAACACTTCTGTGACACTTTTTAGTTTGAGCAGATGGAAGTTTGTTCAGGTTGTTTTTAACTTTTCAGAGATGATCACAGTTCTTTCTGTTCACCTCTCAGGCCATCAGTGGGTGACAAGAGTCCAAACCTGAAACCACAATATCCGGGTTTTCATCCACACAGCATCCACTCGTCGCTCCAGAAGTCGACGCCTAAAACCTTAAAACATGTCAAAGTCCAGAAGCAGCACAAGCTGTCCTCGTAGCTGCTGAGCCACGTCCTCAGCTGTCCCACCCCTCCAGGACGGGCAGGAACGGCAGGTCGGTGCTGCCCAGGTACGTCCTCCCCCGGTGCTGGAAGACGTCGCTGACGGCCCACGTCAGCCGGCCTTCGGGGTCGTGCAGCGTTCCCACGATCTCGCCGTCCGAGCCCAGCTCCAGGACCAGAGCGTAGCGCGGCAGCAGGAGGTCGTACCAGCTCAGAGGGATCACCTGCAAACACAAACGCCTTCGGTTTAATATCAACAAGGTGACGAACATCTAAAGCCTGTCATTGTTCGAGCAAAAACGCCAAATATTTGATGGTTCCAGCTTCTCAAATGTGTGAATTTACTGCTTTTCTTCGTCACATGACAGTAAATAAAGTACATGAAGTAAATCAGATCAAATATATTAAAGTAAACAAAGTATATGAACTAAATTAGATATATTTAGATATTATATTGTTGCTTAGACAAAAGAAACGCTTTCAGGAGATTGTGACCTGTTATTTTTATATTTTATAGACTAAACAATTTAATATTTTTACTTTAATACTTTAATTATATCTTGCTGACAATACTTTTGTTCTTTTTAGAATCACTTGTATTTGTAATGGAGTATTTCTACATTGTAGTATTAGTGATTAAAGATCTGAACACTGTTGTGGTTCTTTACATTTTACTCGTCCAGGAATTTAATCTCCTTAAAACTAATTAGTAGTCCGGTCACATCTTTGAATAAAAGTTTGAATAAAAACAAAGTTTTTCAGTTTATCTGAGCTGAATAGTCAGTTTGACCTCAGCTGGCATTTCCCAGAGTTCACTGGGAGTTCAGACCTGTTCCTTCCAAGTGTGTGTGTGTGTGCGTGTGTGTGGGTGTGCGTGTGTGCGTGTGTGTGTGTGTGTGTGTGTGTGTGTGTGTGTGTGTGTGTAAAGGGGTCCTGCCCCTGTCCTGTCACATTTCACACCATCTAGTCTCTGCAGCTGTGAACAGAACCTGTTGTTGCCTCCTGACTGACGGACGAGCTAATTGTGAATCACACAGCGCTCCAAATGCATCATGGGAAAGTAGATTTGGTTATAACTGCTCTTCTGCGACTGCACAGCCGTTAAAATGAAGTTCAGGATGAGAAACGTTCTCTAAGAGTTCCATCTTTGTTTGCCATCTGAACTCTGATTTGCAATAATCTAATTTTCTTTAAGTTAATTCTTACTGCTCTGGGTTGCACTCGACGACCCGAAAAGACAAGGATCCCATTCTGTGCTTGACTGAAGTCATGTGGTTTTAAAGAAAGTCGACTTTAAGTGGCTAAAGACACGACTTCAGGATATGTGTGTGTCCCTCTTGTTCTCCAGCTGGAGCAGTTCCAGTTCAGAGCGGGACGATTGATCTTCTAGAAGCTTCCTGCAGCCCATCGCTGGCTGACTCCAGACTCACCTCTAATGTTTTCAGAAACATATCAAAGTGAACTGTTCAGCTGTAAAGAGAGAACGTTTGTTAACCCGACTGTTGAAATCAGTCGAGCCAAAATTAGAACAAGCTCCGCCCCCCGGCTGCTGCACAGAGTGCCGTTCGCCTGTTTATTCAAAGTTGATCAATATTTAACGTGTTGCATGTCCGAAGTCAAACTCGTCAACAAAACACCTGCTGAGTGTGAAGTAGTTTGGATGAACGGCTCTCCAGATTAGCGACGGAGACACAGTCACACACACACACATTCTCTCTCTCTCTCTCTCTCGCTCACTCTCACACACACACACACACTCACACTCTCTCTCGCTCACTCTCTCACACACACACACACAGTTATGTAACAATAAACCACACTGGCCTTGCTCAGGAGGCGTTTGACGGGCGGGTACGGGGCGATCAGGTCCAGGAAAGGGGGTGTGACCTTCCGGAACCGGGGCGTTGTTATGCCAACCAGGAATGTTCCGTGGTCGCTACGGCGGACGTTGTCAGGGTAACCGATCATGTTGTCCAGGACGACCTCTTTGGTGCCGGCCTTCGGCCCCTTCAGCCAAAATCTGAGAGAGGACAGAGACAGCTGAGGTGTGTATGCGTGTGTGTGTGCGCGTGTGAGAGAGAGTGTGTAGGTGTGTGTGTGTAGGTATGAGTGTGCGCGTGCGAGAGTGTGTAGGTATGTGTGTGTATGCGTGTGTGAGAGAGAGTGTGAGTGTGAGTGTATGTGTGTGTGTAGGTGTGCGTTTATAGGTGTGCATGTGTGTGTGTGTGTGTGTGTGAGTGTGTGTAGGTGGAGGTAGGAGTGTGTGTGTGTAGGTGTGTGTGCTTGTGTGTGTGTGTACCTCAGCATGCGTCCGATGCTCGTCTCTGCCAGCAACAGGAAGTGTTCGTCTGGAGACAGGGCGATGCCGTTGGGCATGTAGAGAGAGTCCAGCAGCACCTTCACACTTCCTGTCTCTGGATCGAAGGAGAGAAGACGGCCGAGGCTGTTCAGCTCGATCACCTGGAACATCAAACCGTTCAGCTTAGATCACATTTGGCTCACTTTTAGTACAGCCTAACTTGTCATAGTTCTGAGAAGTCGAAGTGCATTTCAGGTGCAATGAAATAAAATAAAAGTTATGAAGACAGAAAACATTTCCAAAGAAAAAAGCGAGAAATTATATTTCCTGTTGCATAAAATCACTAAAGTTAAGCTTAGCTCACGTTAGCTTAGCTTAGCCTACTTTGAATAGCTTCACCTTAAAAGGTGCAGTGTGTAGGATTTAGTGACCTCTAGTGGTGAGGTTGTAGATTGCAACCAACTGAAACTTCTCCCGTGTGCCAAACGTGTCGGAGAACTACGGTGGCCGAAGCGGTAACGAGAAAAAGCAAATGTCCCTCTCTAGAGCGAGCGTTTGGTTTTGTCCTTTCTGGGCTTCCGTAGAACATGGCGGTGCGACATCGTGGACTCACTATGTAGACACAAAGAGCTCATTCTAAGCTGACGACAATGCAATGATTCTTAGTTTCAGGTGATTACACATTAATGAAAACATTATTAATATTATATTACATTTCTGCCAATAGAACACTGGACCATTAAATATGTCATATAATTTCCATACATTTGCAGCATTAGTTATTTAACCACACATAATTATTGTGTTTCTGCATCCTGCTCTTATTTCCAACGTTTCTGGTCCACGTCTTGAAAACAGAGTGATTTAATATTAAAATTGATGACTTGTTTTTCCATCCCTCCATGACCTCTCTCAGCCGGCCACCATTCGAATAAATTAAAACATTCATAACACATTAATGTGTTCATTAATCATTGATTTAATGGTCATTCGTCTGGGGGTTTCGGGTCAAAGGGACGCAGGTTCTGTCTTGATAAATGAAACCAGATTTCTTCTTCTACATAATCAGATCGTCTCTCCTCAGCAGCACTCAGCCGTTTGCTGAACTGAATGAACTCCGATTAGTATTCTTATTAGTATTCTCTTCTTCTGGCAAACCGGCCGGACAAAACAAGTGTCCTCGTGGGTCATTTGGAGGGCTGCGGTTGCTGAGCAGCGCTGGAAAAAAAAAACCTGAATGGATGCTACTTTCTTTTTTGTTTTTTTGTTCATCTCACCTCCAGCTTGACGTGTCTGCGTCCCCATCGGCTGGACGAGTCGGTGAAATAAATGAGCCCAGTTTGGGAGGAAATCTCCAGCCCGTTCAGGAAGGCAAAGGGAACGCCGTCAGCTCCTGAGGCACAAAGAAGTGATTTATTTCTAACATTACAGTTATTTAGCATGCACGCCATCACACTGTACCTTGTGAATTAGAAAGGAGCAGAGTCTTTTCTCCAGTTTTGGGGTCGACGCTGTGCAGCCCAAAGTACGAGTCGGCGACTATCAGCTGACCGCGGCGATCCAGACGAACACCGTGAGGACGACCGCACACGGGCTCGTAGTCCGTGCTGCTGCCTGAAAAACGCACACGTATGTGAATACGTACACTTCTCTATACGTTTCCTGAAAGACTGAATGTTGCCGGTTTTATTTGCTCATCTGATACTGATGCAGAGATTTAAAACAGAGAACTTTAAAAAAAATAAAACACAGACCACATTCTGGTAGGTCCTGTCCCATCTGTGTGATGAGGGTGAGACTGTCATCAGGACCGATCCTCCACAGCTTCCCGTCCACCGTCCCTGTGAACACGTTACCTGAAACACAACACGAGCTGATGGTTCAGGGGTCAAATCCCATCCGGCCCTCGACGAGATCATCTACAACGTTTAAAAGACACGCTCACCCTCCTCATCCGCAGTGAAGGATTCTGGTCCGCGTAGTTTCCCGGTGAACAGCCTGCGGCCGTTCTGCAGCCGGGTGTTGACAGCCAGCGGCCCCTCGAGGGCCGGAGGGGGCCCCTTCAGTCTGGAGGAACGGATTGGGATTTAACTGATAGCGACAACTACAGTAAAACGACGCAGCGGTGTGTTTAGTAATGTGGTTAAGATAAGAGCATATTAGAGCAGTTAAACTCATGTTGATGTGTGTGTGTGTGTGTGTGTGTGTTCTTACACATGTGGTTTGGGGTCTATAGGAGACGGCAGCAGATAAACGCCAACGACCACAGCGAGCAGAGCCGCTAATAACGATCTCTTACCCAACCTGACAGAGAGCAGAAATAAAAAACTGTGTTATTTATATGTTATATTTTAGATTCTTTTGACAAAGATAAAATAAAAAGTACATTTGAGATCATTTAAACTCAAATGAATAGACCCTTTAAAGCCTAAACTTTGCAGAATAAAGCAAAGATGACACTGACCCTTAGTTTCTTAATTCATGCATATTAACACTAATATTTAAATATAAAACGGGGAATCAAAGCTGCAAAATTAAAGGATTGTACTGTGTGTGCAGTTCACAGTCTGCCGTTAATAAGTCAACAGTGTTGTGTCACACATGGTGAGGTGAACTTTGACATGAAGGAGATGTTCCACACAGGATCTATAAGATGTAACGCTGCATGCTGGTGACACTAAGGTGAAGGGTCTGAATCAAACTACACGTCAATGTTCATCAAGTAGGTAAATAAGATTGTAGAGTTTATTCAGAGATTGGTTCTTTGTTGCTCCTATTTGGATTGGGAGTGAAGAACATGAGACATTCTTCTCAGGAAATAACAGAGATCCCAAAACGCACCGATTGAGCAACTTCTGCACCAGTTTGCATGAACTCTTCTTTATTACTACTACTTCTTGACAAATGCATTTCACAATACATTCACAAATCCTGAGGCAGGAATCTGTTTTGGTCTAATAAACCCACAGCTGCGTGCTCTGTTCTGAGAGTAACGCCTGAACCGGTGGTTTTGTTGTTTAGATAAATAATAATAAGAAGTCTCATATTTTGTTTAAAATGATTGAAGTGACAAACTTACATAGTTGAGTTTTGCATTCTGCGTCTCTTCTTCCTGCTGCAGCACACGGCTGAATGAGCGAGAGTCCGAGAACACTGTTAAGTACACCGGAGTATACACGGGAGCATCCGGTGTAGGCCTTCAGAATAAAAGCACTGACGCACACGTTTCCGGTCCATACTTTATCAAAGGCTGACCTTTCTGACCTTTACGTCCAGTGTACTCAGTTTTAAATGTTAGCGTTATAAAACAATGTGGGAAACTCACTTTCATGGATATTTTGAGGTGCATATTCACATTATTGGGGCTTTAAGGGAAGTTTTGTTTTATCAGATTATTTTATGTCCTCAAAAATTGGTACGTTTATTTCCCTCATAACCTCTTCTGAAAATGTGAAAGAAGGCAAAACAAAGACGAGACAGTGTGAGCTTTTATTTTGAAGGCAGCAGAGGGGGGGGGGGGGGGGTCTGGAGGTTATGCAAGTCAGGGTCAAACGTTTACGGTCTTTATGCAACAAAGTCTGATTTATTTTTAAATACCGGCATTTGTACAGTTTGTGTGTAGATCCAGTAAATATTTTAGATATGAATTCAATAAAAACATTGGTTGATTTTGGAAATACAGGGCTGTGACCAACGATTATTTCTATTATCCATTTATCTGATGATTGTTTTCTGGTGTTTAAAATTCAAGAAAAAGGAAAAACGTCCATTTAAAGTTTATGTCTTCAAATATTTTTTTCTTGTTTAACCAACAGTTTTAAACATAAAAATATTAGTTTAAAATTTTACAAAATAAAGAAAAGTAGCAAATTCTCATACAAGACGCTAAATTAAACTGATTTTTTGGCATTTTTGCTCAAAAATGATTTTTTTAAGCCGAGTAATCATCAATTTAGTTGCCGATTAATTTTCTTTCCACTGAAATTAAAAGACAAATCTTTCAGCTATTGTTAAGCATATTAAAATAATCCCGTTTACAATATCTTAATTCAACTACAACAACAAGAAGAGAATAAAACACTCGTTTTGTTTTGATTCCACCTTTAATAGAGGCCGCCCGCCTTGTGTGAAGGAAAGGCCACATTTGGTAACGATTCAGAGAGAAAACCACAAGACACCAACAGAAATAAAACCTGCCTCCAGCTAACTGTTGAGAACTGAAACACGTGAGGGAACTTTAAAAAGGCACCGCTGAGGTCCGAGCTCTCAGACCCGAGCTTTTCAACTAGATCCTGCACTGAAATATGGCTTCCATTGACTTTAATCTACGGCGGACAGATTGGTGAATTAATAAAAGAGGATTCTTCGTCATAAATCACAGACGATCAATTCGGATTCTGCAGCTCAGGTCTGAAATTTAACTTTGTGTTTCTGAACTCAGACGCTCGAAGAACTCATGTGAATATAAACCTGATCTCTTCTCTGTATAGTTAACACAAATTAGCATAATTGGAACAAAAAATGGTGTCTTAAATGGCAGAAGAGCTAAACACAGATCTTTGGCATTTAACGTTACAGTTTCTGGATATTCAAACATAGATCGCACAAAACAGCAGATCTTAAGAGCCCGAAAGCTGCTCGTAGGATCGAAGCCACAAAGGTCCCTTTAGTGACTGTTTATATATATATATATATATATATATATATATATATGCAATTTAGTGGCTGCAGAGGAATGAATAAATACATAAATCCCGCTGTCCTTTTCGACCACTGCTGGATATGATTTGGTAAATATTTAAGGGTGCATGAAAATAGTTTTGTTTAAGGATAATCGAATCAAGTTTTGGGGCACCCTTAAGACTCCGTAAAATCAGACGTAAGTAAAAATAAATATTGTTATCTATGTGATGTGTGTACTGAAAGCTCTGGAAAGAATTAAGTAAGTATACCTTGAAAATTTCCTATTATAAAACCAAGAAATACTCGCATTTGATTGGCTGAAACCCGAGAATTTCTGCCTACAAAATGTCCAGAAAAAGCCCATAATGACTCCTCAGAGTCAACAACACATTAAAACTGCTTGTTTTGTGTGAACAGTAACAAACTCAACTATATTCAGTTTATCAAAGAAAAGCAGCAAATGACCAAAATAGATGCAGAACATTTGTCTGTTGATTGATTAATTGAGTTATCCCCGCTAGATGTTTGAGCTCCAGACAAAACTTAATGTATAAAATACATTCTAGAAAAACAAAACACTAAAACTGTTTTTTTCCCCCAGAGCTTTCAGCCACATTTCATGGCCTTCATCAGCCATTACACTTTGCTCCGATGGATTAGTTGTTATCACATGAACGGAGTAAGTCTGGGACACAAAATATCAGCATAATATGATTTAACATGACATTTGAAAATAAACTAAACAAACTTCAATATTGTGATTGAACCTCTGAATACAAAGCAGGTTCATCGACTCTTCATTCATCAGCACTACCGGCACAAAAGCTTTTCATTACACATAAAATGATCAACAAGCCGGATTTATATCACGAGCAGATCCGACCGCATTTGAAATCAGCTGTTTTTAATCATTTGCACTCCAAAAAAATGTGTTTCCAAACGCCGTCCGACCCCCATTGTGATCTATGGTGACGCATGCTTTAAAGCAGCCCAGTAGTTTGTACAGTGAGCATGTATTTATACAACAGGAACACATGCGAGATTCACAGTCTACAGCTAAACGCAAATCATACGGAAGCTCGTTGAGACAAAATAAAATGAGCTTAAAATAATTTCCATTTGTTAAAAAAATAAAAACATCATTATGAGTGGAGCTTAACGAGATCTTTCAAAATAAGATAATCGAGTATTAGATGTTAAGATAAAGTACAGGGTGTGATGCCGCAGGAGATCAACAAAAAAAAAAAAATGAATTAAGAAAACCCGTCTTCCCTGAATTCGAAGTTAAAGTGCCCAAAAAGAATTGATACGACTCGTCTGGTGTTTTAACAGCTAAAGTTGTTTATCAGATACACAAACAACAACATGGCTTTAAGGTTAATTAACTGTTTCCATGCAGACTTTCGTATCATTTTAAATTATATATAGGGAAGCAAAAAAAGGCCAAAATAGTTTGAGCTTTACAAGCGACTGAATTCCTAATTTGTGTGAATTATTTGAACTGTTCAGTAGTTTAATTCAGGTTTAGTTCATTCTTGGCAGCTCAAATGTTTAAGTTTCATTCAGTGGTATTCAGGGACGCTCCAATTATTTATTATTGAGGGACAGATTTAAAAAGCATGCGCTGACTTTTACTCCGTAGTACAGGTCACGCTCCAAAAAAAACCACTCTACATTTCCCAAAATGCAACTCTTCCATTAGACCCTCTCTGCCTCCTAAAACAATATTATATTTACAAGTATTTCTCCTCAGGCGAGTAAAACTGAAGTAATTTATAAATCTGGTGGAGTTTATCTTTAAATGTCACAATTAGACATTCGGCTGCTTGTAAGATTCAAATCCTTTTGACCATTTCTTTATTTGCTTCCACAGCGTTACCCCAGTGTCTGAAAGTAGAAGAAACGAGGGTTCAAACCCCTTTAAATATAACTATAAACTATGTTTTCCCTCCAGTGGGAAAAAGGCCTCCAATATATCTTTTGCTCCAGGCAACACCACGAAAATATCTTTGGTTATAACAAAAAATAATAATAGTTTGACACAGAAATGAGAGAATAGTTGCAGTGTTTGTCCACTAGGTGGCGGTGTTTTACTTCTTTCATGCATTTTACATATCTTTTTTTATTGACTTTTGATCAGTTTTAAAAATCAGATTTGTAGTTTGTCAAAGTGATTGTATTATCTTGTTTGTTTCCTCAAATATCTGGATTTCTGCTCATTCAAAAAGCAGAAAAAAACAGAATTCTTCTACAAAACTATATTGAAAACGAGCCTCTTTGGTCCCGAAGCCACAGACGATACGTTGCATTTAGTAAAGACAACATTGCATATACTGCACAAAAACCACCTTAACTTTTGCACCTTCTTCTGCACTTGCGGCTGCATAACTTTATCTCTGACGTCTTTCTATCCTTTACTTTAAGCTACCATCCTTTCCTTCCTTCCTCGTTTCCTTCTTTAATATTTCCCTCTTTTATCCACCGTAAAAAAGCTGAAACCCGGACTGACAAGGAGGTCAAGGCTGAACGTTTTAACTTGAGATAAGTGCACAAAAACACAGGCGTTACTTAAAATGAATGTCTGCAGACAGACAGGCAGGCAGACGAACGGCTGCAGCCATTTCTCCCTCCCTTGTTCTCTGCAGCTATCAGCGCTTACAGACCTCCTTTTCTATCAGCTGTGGACTACAGGAGCTTTCATTAACGCAGAAGCAGTTAATCACGGTGACTTGTGGTTTGAATCCCGTCATTGTCCTCAAAGTGACGGCTACACTGCGGTCTTTGTCAAGTCTTCTGTATTTCATCCTTCCAGTGAACGTCTCTCTTCCACTTCCTCTAAGCTGCTCGGTCAACTTCCAGAAAACCAGTCGAATCTCACGCCTCCCTCCTCCGACCGCACGATGTCAAAGGTCAGGAGTCGGTTCATCCTCGCTCGTCTTCACAAACTATCTTTACAACCACAAACCTAACTTCTTCCTGTGCTCACAAGCTTCTATTTTCACCCTTAGTCTTTCAGTAGAAACCTTTTCTGTTTCATGTTTTCAGTCACATTAAACTCTTTATTTCTCTGTACCTTCGTCAACCACATTCAGTTTCGACTTCTTTACTTCCAGTGTATTCTCTCAATATTTTGGTTGATGTAGCTGCAGCTTGATGCTAATGTTGTGTATTTACCTCTAGTAGCAGTCTGGATGAACTATTCTCCGTCTCTGTGTCAACAAACACATTGGTGCTCTGCCTCTGTACAAAAAACTAAAATAAGACTTTTTTTTTTGTTGTTTCAACAAAACGAAACAATAAAAAGCTTCACCCATATAAATTAAAAAAAAATATATATGTACAGACCTTTTAAAACAAACAAAATTAAATAAACCTCTAACTCAACATATGGCCTCGAGTCTTTCACAAGTTTAAAAGGATAAAAAGAGGAATTGGATAAATTATGTGACAGCAGGACAGAGTGAGAGACGAAGAAGAAGAGAGGGGTGCAGAGAGGATGAGTTTGGCACGATGAAGTGAATCTTTGGTGAGAGCAGGCAGCACTTTGAAGTCTTTAATCCAGGCTGAATCAAACTCCAGCGTCCACATTTAGTCCGTTCACGTCTTTAGTCGCTTGTCAGTTTATCTCCTTTATATCATCCCTTTCTTCCAGGCGCTGGATCCTCTCTTCTCACTCTGCAGTCACATCCTTCTCTCTGGCAAAATTTACACTATTTTTGTCCTCTGAGGAGGTAAAAAAAAAAAAGAAAAAGAATCACCTCCTCCGTCCCTGTAGGGGGCAGTGTTCCTGTCTCATGGAGGTTAATCCTCTAAGAGGGTCCTCTGACCTCCCTCAGCGCCTCCTCCAGTCTATGGCGATACGCATCGTAGCGCCTGTGCATCGCCTCCCGCTGCTCGTCCTCCTCCTTTTCGAGGATCCGCAGGAAGTTACGCAGCTCGGGGATGGAGAACGCGTCCCACTGAAACCAGGAGCAAAGAAACTTTATCGATAACCAACATTTTAGTTTGTTTTCTCTTGTGGATGCTGCTGGATTGGTGAGTAGGTCTTTATAATATTCATCATGCTGTTGTTGTTGTTATGTCCCTATTGTCACTGATATACAAGAAGGCAATGAGACGAAGAGGAGGTTTATTTTAGTAAAGATGAACAGACGATTCTTGCAGAAATGAGCTTCCATAAAAAGGAGTAGAGGAGAAGAAAAGGAGGCAGAACGAGACTAAGTAATGGAAAGAGAAGAGGGGGATGAAGAAAAGGAAGGAAGAGGAGGAGGAGAGAAAGTGAAGAACAGGAATAAATATTTAACTGTAAATGCATTAAAGAAGACAGAGAGCCTCCGCAGAGGAAGATGGAGGTGAAGAGTTACCATGACTTCTCCAATCTGCTGTTCTCTCAGGACGAAGCTCAGCGTGTCGCCGTCGGGTCCCGCCACCAGACGAAGAAACAACGGCTGCTCGCCATCCGCCAGCTTACACACATACACTGCAGGAGACACACACACATACAGATTAATTTAGGCGGTATGTGCAGTTCTTTAAGCCACATGCATGCAGGCACCACTGCGGTCGCTGCAGTTGCATTTGGTGTGTGTGTGTGTGTGTGTGTGTTTGTATAAACAGGCATGGCAGAAGATGAAAGGATGGGTGCGGCACATTAACGACCACAGTAATTTAGAAAAACCGAGAGGGACTGAAGCGGCGTCACAGCAGACAGACCAACAAACACGGGACTTTTAAGGCCGATACCGATACTGATAGTTGTAAATAAAATGTAAATTAGATCAAATAAATTTGATTAAATCAGTTAAATTTGTTAATGAGAGAGTTGTGATTACGATATGAACGTCTTCCAAGTCTGACAATGTCAACGTATCAAAGTATCTTTGAATAACCATCAAATAATAATCTGCTTTCTTGCTGAAAGTAAGAGAAGATTGATAGCACTCCCTCATATCTAGCTAAAGCTAGAAGCCTGTTTAGCTTAGCTTAGCATAGACACTGGAAACAGCTAGTCAACTCAACTGCTTATATTAAATAGAAGCTTCACCCCACTATTGTCTGTGAGGTTTATGTATGAAGCCCAGTCTGCACACATCTGTTGTCAGACGTCTGTCTAGACGACGTCTTTTATTAGCCGAGTCTCACTGTACGTCTCCAGCAACGAGCTAAACAGACCAGGAGGCAAAATGTTTCACAGACTTCAAACAAGATATAAAAACAACAATTTAATTACTTTACATGGTCTTGTTTTATAGGATGAGACCCATAAACTCCATCTTTTTCCTGTCTGTGAGACGCTAAAGATGATATTTGAAATCAAGCAACAGCTGCTGATTCATAAAGAGAGTGTGTGTGTTTATATATACATGCGAGGGTATTCCTGGTGAGCTGTTGATAGTGGGGAGAGCCCCACAGCATCCAGCAACATTAGGGCGAGGCATTCAGAAACACACACACACACACACAGAGAAACACACACACAACACTATGTCAGTGCCGAAGCATCCGATACCAAGCTTGCTTGGCATGAGTGGCATGAAACACACTGTCTCCAGCCCTGTCGCTTTCACTGTCTCTCTCTCTC
>NW_022280051.1:5106599-5108082 GCF_004355925.1 Anarrhichthys ocellatus | reverse complement strand
ACACACACACACACACACACACACACACACACACACACACACACACAGAATAAGTCAAATATCAAAACACTAATGAACCTCGTTAGCTGATGGTTAAACAAAGCAAAGCTTACAGGATTACTACTGTACTTTTATAATGTATTTCTTTATCTCTCATGATCTGTTGGAGGCTGACGGGTAATATTACTCTGAGATCAAACAATTAACGATGTTCATGAACAATGGTCTCCGACATTAAAACGCTACTTTCTGCCAAAGTTATTTTTAGTTCACAGATTTCTCATTTGTGGTTTTGTTTGTGCTCCTCTGACTGTTTTGAATCATTATCTAATGAGACAATCCTTTTTTACGTTTAATAAACAATATTTGAGGTTATTTTTTCCTCTAGGTTTAACAAAACAAAACTTGAAATTGAGGTTTTTAGGGTCTGTAAACAACCTGCATACTAATGTACATTGAGCAATAATTTAGAGGTGCGATTAAACTTTAAGATAATAACTACGTCAGTTTATTTCAGCACTGTAACTGGATGCCTTACGTATGGTTTCTATTGTTTAAATGCCTTTCTTTGCCTTCAAGCAATGTGTGTTGTGTTTGAAAGGCACTATATATACACTTTATACCTTAGCTATGTTAAATTATTTTATTTCTAATTAACAGACACCTGGCAGCCAATCTGAAACTAAATATTCTGAGTCTGATGAACTCAATCAGTTTAAGTTAATCAACATGTCAGAAAACATCAGCCGGCGTCTGAAATCAACCCGTCTGTCATCAGACCCTAATTAGGTTGTGCTGACTGTGTGTGTGTGTGTGTGTGTGTGTGTGTGTGTGTGAGCCACCTGTTTGACTGTGTTATTGGAGCCGATGTGGAGGGTGTTGGTGACTCCTCTGGGCAGATAAAAGGCCTCCTCCACCCGGCCTCCACCGGCTCCTCTCTGACCCCCCCGCACCGTCACCGGCCTCCTCAGATCCATCTGGACCTGAATGAAACCAGTATACACACCAGTAGGATTCTGGGAGAGAGAGAGAGAATAGAGAGGCAGAGAGATAATTTAATTTATTTACTTGCCAATCAGTTTCTTGATCAATAGTTTACTCTTTTTGTTTAATATACGGATATTAACGGTGAGATATTCCGGTTATAAACTCCTTAGCTCCGTACGTTGAAGTTTTAAAAATGACTCGCACAACAAAAGCAGCACATCTTCTGCAAACGGAGGACGTTTTACTTGAATAATTCATCATAAAAATAGTGAAAACATCAGTAAAATCAGAGTCTAAAACAATCAAAAGTGTGTTTTCTACACACAGTACGTGCTACATGATCTCTCCCAGAGGAGACCAGTTCACCCAGTGCGTCCTGCAGGACAGATGGCCCCAGACGGGGGAAGAGCATCTTAATCTCATTACTCCACGTGGAGCCTGGAGGACTCTGTGTGTGTGTGTGTGTGTGTGTGTGTGTGTGTGTGTGTGTGTGTGT
>NW_022280051.1:5095213-5106589 GCF_004355925.1 Anarrhichthys ocellatus | reverse complement strand
TAGGTCATGAGCCGACAAACGAGATCAGAAGCAAAAAAAAAAACCACACAAGCTGAAACTAGATAAGGTGACAAAGAGAAACTTCACAGATGAAGTGACAAGAAGAAGGGAGGACAGAATGACAAAGAAAGGTAAAGACTGAATGTCTGAGAGCTTCACGTAGAGATATTATCAACTCTAACAGGTGTTGAGGAACCAGTTTCAGACTTGATTCTTACTTTTCCTTTCTCCTTTTTGACCCAACAACCTGCTGATTCAGATGGATTATTTTTACTACACCGGATGATTTAAGGTTGAAATATCTTCTTCTCTCGTTTTGTACTTTAGTTCAAATTAAGAAAATACTTCTTAGTGTACTATCAATGTCCTCCAGCAGAGACCGGTCCACCGTGGACAGACCCAGATCCTCCAGCAGAGACCGGTCCACCGTGGACAGACCCAGATCCGGCCTCTCTGCAGCCTTGGACCTGCAGTCGGAGCTCCGGAGGAAGGAGGAGACGCTGCTGCTGCTGCCGGGAGCTGAGCTCTCCTCCTCGTCCTCCTCCTCCAGGAGCAGAGCTTCTCCTCTGTGGGAGCCAACACCGACACCACGCTGCTGGAGACCCAGGACGTATTGCTGGAACCAGGACTGAGAGGGTCAGACTGTCAGACCCTGCTGCAGTAAAATGAGAGCTTTTCTAAAAGGGACTCTGGTGCTCAGAAACACTACCACTTCTGTCCACAGGGACCGCCAGAATCACCACAACATGCGAGTTCCTCACAGTAAGTTTAACTGGTGGATATCCGGCAGTGCAGAACCTCTGCTTCACCTATGATTCTTCATTTTCACTGGATGTAACAGAGCCTTATAGTGCGTCATGGTTGTGAATACAGTTTCAGACACCTTTCATGCTGCCAAGGGAAACAGTGTGGGGGAGAACAATAGCAGGAATAACATCACGGCACTCTGATGCGAGCGCTGAGGAATGCTGGGAGGTGGAGGACGGCACGTGGATGTTGAAACATCAGCGCACCGTTACTAAAAAGCCTGCAGGACTCTGCATGTTCGCTCATCACTGCTCTTATTCATATTCATCTTTTTTAATGCAGAAGCAAAAGAACAGACTTATTTTAAAGGAGATTCAGCATTATAAGTACTTTTGATACATTTAGCTGAGAATACTTTACACTGTGGTTCTAGTTCAGTAAAGTATCCGAATACTTCTTCCACCACTGAGTATCAAGTCTTTTTTACAATTAAAACACCAGTATGATTGAATATTAGTCATGATGTTGAGTGTGACGTCGGCTTCGGCACTTTGGTAAATGTCATACATGATCCAGTTTAGATAAGAGTTCATTGTGCAACGTTTTTTTTAAAGGAGAAACAAGCTGCAAGCTCAAATACATAAAACTCACTGACTCAGCCAGTGTGTGTGTGTGTGTGTGTGTGTTTTCCACTCACCAGTGTCATTTTGAGGTGGTTTTTAGTCAGCATGTTGTACTGCTCGATCCTCTGCCTGATTTCCTCCCTGCTGAACTCGGTCCGCAGCTCTCTCTCCTTCTCCACATCCTGACAAAGAGAAACGTGACACGATAAGTCACAAGTCAACCGAGATCACCGAAACATCGCGGTCCCGGTTCAGACAACGGCAGCGCGACACGAGGACGAGTGCACGACTTGAGTTCTTCCGCACCAATTTGTACAGATTATAAAGTTAATGTATAACAAATAGAGTGAAGCAGGGCGTCCTGTTCCTCTTCTCCACAAACACACACACTAAAGCTGGTCTCAGCAGAGATGTGATCACAAGTTTCTTGGAAATAAGTCATTCGGCATGAAAAAAAAGCATAGAAATGACCAAAAGTACCGATTAATCGACTAATACACAAAGAAAGAAAATGTAGGAATATATAAATCAGGAAATATAAAAATAAAATACTGTGGTAGCCAGGTTCGTTTTCCCGGACTAAAAGACTCTCACTGCTGGAGGGCCGGTGCCTGACAAAAACACAATCTGGGTCTCATGCTGAGCGACTGACTTCTAAATTTAGGCAAAACATGGAAACCTGCTGCAGGAAACTCAACAATGCAAGTCGGCTGCACAAGAGGCTTCACTGCATGCGACTGGGTTCATGATGGACTAACATCTGTACGTTACGGAGACAAACATCTGCACGCGAGCTTCAACAACCAGAAATAAGGAGGCAGGATATTATGAGTCACACCACACACAGCCCAACCCTCCTGTTTTATTATTTTACAACACAAAGCTGCAACTGCACACAACACATGCAGGACTATAATTTAGGTCACATGACAAAGCCAAATGTGTTCCATAATCGGTTGTAAAGAGCCCGTCCACTGACCTCACAGCCAATTAAAATGTATGCAGATGCTTTCAGGAAAAAGAAGTGACACATTAACACGTTTATCTTGTGTCCGTGTGTGAGTCTTCAGACTTTAATTCTCCAGAGCAGTGTGTGTGCTTACATGGGCATAGTGCAGCCCTCGTCTATGTCTATTAAAAACCACACGCACACAAACACACACACATAGTGCACGATCCAG
Organism: Anarrhichthys ocellatus; assembly: GCF_004355925.1. Lineage (NCBI taxonomy): Eukaryota > Metazoa > Chordata > Actinopteri > Perciformes > Anarhichadidae > Anarrhichthys > Anarrhichthys ocellatus. The sequence continues at coordinate 5,104,038 of NW_022280051.1, read as the reverse complement.
GGAGGCTTTGAAGGCACATCAACCCTTATATGGAAAACACACACTGCTCAAGAGAAAGGCAAGGTACCAATGCAACATGTGCAAACACTGCAAACACACACACACACTCTGAGGATTTAACATTGTAATGTCTGTGTTTGAGCTAAAGGGACTTGCATATACTCACAACATTGAACAAGTCCGTCATCACGTGTTGAGATAAGATTAAAAGAGAGTTTGATGATCCCTCTACAGCAGGTGAACTGGACAGATATGCTTATAATGCAATGTCAAAACTGGATGTTTATTGTAGATTACAAGAAGAAAATCCTTCTTTTCTATAATAGTCTCTTGGAAGATTAATATTCGGATCATTAGGTTGCATTCAGCATCTATTAATATCCTGATATTGAGACAGTTTTTGTGTCTTTTTGTCTTCATAAGTGCGGAAACAATTGACAGAAAAAGAAATTATCAGTAATTCATTGTGGAAAAATGGCAAACGTTTACTGGTTCCGGCTTCTTAAATACCATTTGCTTCTTTTCTCAGTTTAAAAATATTGCTAAACTGAATATCTTCAGGTTTTGGGAAGTTGTTTGGGCAAAATAAGCAATTTAAAAGACTTTACTTTGGGCTCTGGGAAACTGTGATGGATGTTTGTCACCACATGTTCAAACTATTAACAAAGAAAAACAGTAAAATCAGCCCGAGATGTGATGAATGGTTATCGTAGAATTCATTGAATAGATAATGGAGGGAATAAAACACAACTACAGACGTTCATTAAAAAGCTCCTTCATCTAAATCCTATATTGGTGCATAAAGGAAATCCCCGTCTGTCTGCATGCGTCAATCAACCTGAGAGACACAGACACTGACTCATCAGGATTAATAAGGGAGGACACACAGGGACACAGCGGACCTTAACAATTCCACACAAAGACACAAATAACATTACGACACCACGAACCTGAGGATATCAGATTCCTTTATTTCTAAAAACCTGTTGTTTAACTGAGTATCGTGAAGTTTGACCTTTTCCCCCCATTCAGTCTTCCCTGTAAGCACCTGCCGGGTCAGATGAGTCAAAGCTTATTATTACCAGGAAGTGACAGGTAAGGAGATTCTCTGTCATCTTACCTTCCACAGAAAGACACAGAGACAGACAGAGGGGAGAGTTGCCCCCTTGAGGGAAATACTACTAGATTTAGTTTGTAGAATTAGTTTTAGTCTGCTAGCAAACATCAGAAAAATGCCAATGCTTCCTCCAAAATGTCCTTCTTGTCAGAGTAAAGAAACAACTGTTTGACCATCATGTGACAGTGACACTAAAACTGAACACTGAAAACTATGATTGATAATAACAGGCTTAATGACTGGAATCACTGCTACTCTTAAACCGAGCAAAACACTGCCTGAATGCTGTATTCTAATACCGACATAGTGATATATCATTCCAACACTGGTGGGTGTGAATATCAGGACGTCCAGCTCAGAATGGAGCAGGTTCAGAGGAACTGGGAGAGTCATAGTGACCAAATCCAAACAAACAAGAGAAGCAGAGCACAGTGGAGCTACAACACGATGAGGTCATGGTCCTGTTTAAAAGAGCACAGCGAATCCTCCCACTGAAGCTGGAGGATCGAGACTGGACGGAGGGGTAGAAGGAAAGACCAAAGACAGTAGCTGGGTTTCAATAACGAAGAATAAAGAAGTAGATTTGCAACAGAAAACAGATACTTATCTCACTTATATCCATCCATCTTTAAGTTGACTAACACTGAAGCTGAGGTCTGTATCTGACACTGCCTGCTTTCGACTTTGAATCACCTTTTACAGAACAAAATTCTGAACGTCAGAGAGCAACATCATCTGCATAAGGTCGAATCCCAGAAGATTTAATTCAGAATCAGGACACATGAAGACAGAACCACTAAAACTATAACCTAATTAAAATGTAGCCATTCATTCCTATTTTTCCTTAATTTACAATACATGTGTTGCACAAGACATTGCACAATACTTCTTTCATCTGTTGTCCCTGGGCGAGTACTAGATAACAACTTAAACCGCAACCTCACTCATTAAATGTGTCCCTCAAAGCTTAAACACATGTTTCATAAAATGCATTCCTTTTGCTGATGTTAGCAGAGCCCTTCTGTATTTCAGGCGAGGCTCAGTAATGAAGCTTAATGTTGACCTAAATCTTATAACCAATGGTGACAGTAAGACAGACTTTGTAAAACTGAATTTGTATTTAATTTCTGGGAGATGGAGAGACACAGAGGAGGATGTTGTCAACTTGATTCAGGGATTTAGCCAACCTTTGGAGGTAAAAACTACAATAAAAGATGATAATCAAGCCTTTAACTGGAACAGATATCAAAATATGTAAAGTCTCTTGAGATGCTGTACATCATAAGGTGGCTAATATCAATGAGTAAAGGCTCATATTACTGGTCTCATTGCAGGTACTGATGTTGGACAAATTGTGCTTTTAGAGGTGAAGTTTGACAGTTTGAAAGATGTATAAAAAGGCACTTATTTTAAAATCAACAAAAAAACTCTAGTTATGACTGCAGATGTATTCCTATTATGGCCCAGCTTTAGAATAGGAATAGACTACTAAAAATACAGTCCTAACTATAAAAACTGACAGTGCTAAACATCTGATTCAATATTTAAGGAATAATTAAGTTTCATGTCTCCGTCCTGCTCTTGTTGCCTGAAGCATTGGATTAAAAAGCAGAAGTGACTCTTCTTTGGTACCAGAGCTACCAGAAAACACTGGAAAAAAGAGGAAGAGAAAAGGCGACAATAAAAACGGACGAGACGGAAGAAGAAGAGGACAGATACGGAGATAAAGTTGTATCTTTATCTCTTTGTCAGAGCCTCCATGTTCCCCGACTGTGGTTTCACAAATAAACCAGGTAGTTAAAAGTTTAGTCTGCTTCAGTGTGTGAGAGAGAACTTTTTATCTCACACACACACACACACACACACACACACACACACACACACACACACACACACACACACACACGCACACACACGCAGCGTTCCTGCCTTTGTTAAACACTGTCACACTCGTCTGCATCCACTATCTTTAAATAGATGACATCACCATGTAGGTGCGTGTGCAGACAAAACACGCCGAGCTCAGCTAAATAGACCCTAAAGCAGTGGACTGTGTTTCTGTGTTATGAGTAGACTAAACACAGCGGCTTTTCTGTGCTGACTGAATCTAACTTATATTTTAAAGGACAACAAAGACGTTTCTGTGTTTACTGAAGTTCCTCTCGGCCGTGTATGTTTGAAATGACCAAAGCAAAGGTCATTTCACTTAGCAAAACATTAACAAGGAAGCTTATACTGGTTATATTATACTGGCCCTCTGCCAGTCTGACATGTTCCTCCAACTATTCAATGAATCTAATTATACAGATTACTACACATTACTGTTATTTCAGTTGATTTAGTTAGCTGTGACTTTGTATTTCTCTCAAACAGCTACTTTTTTACGATTATTTTCCCAGTTTGGTCAATAAAATATCATAAAATATTGAAATGTATTTTGATAAAGTCACAGGTGACATAATCTAATGTCTTAGTATGTCTGCTCAACAGTCCAAAACCCCAAATTGTTTCATCAAAAACTCACTTTGGAGAAGCTGGAAAATTAATTAATTTTCTGTCAATTTTATTATTGGAAACTATATTTCCGGTTAAATTGAATACAGTTGCCTGTAAACTTCCCCTCAAACATTTAATAAAATCTCTGGTGTCATTGTTAATTCAAATGGGATCAACTTTATTGATTCTTTCCACCCTTTAGCTCATTTTTGGTCTCCTCTAAATTCACCTATGTCCATTTTTCTGCCCTCCCTCGCCCTCCCTCCCTCCCTCCCTCTCCATGTTACTTCCTGTTGAGGTCGGGGGGGGGGGGGGGGGGGGGAAGTCGAGATCGACCACACCTTTCCTCCCAGAATTCCTGCACTAATGGATGCACGTATACAACGCCACATAGATGTAGTGCACAAGTGAAAGTGCTCACACCTTTCCTCAGCTAATGGACAGAGACAAACTCCTCTTCTTAAGTGGACATTCCCGAGTTAATGGACGCTCGTACAGCAGACAGAGTGCAGCCTTGTTAAAGCCTTTTATAGATCCCTCCATCTGTGTTATGCAGAGCCAACTACTATATAAACTAACAGTAACCACCTCCGTCTCTTCTCTAGAAGACAACTTATCATTTACAGCTGGGTTACTTCCAGGACTTCAAGGCTGAGAGAGATTTGGAGCCGTCTCTGTCTCGTCAGCATTTTCAATATAAAACAGCTTTTGAAAACTTCTGATCAACACGTCTTGCTCATAAGATCAATTCAGCGTAAAGGCTTCCCATTAATAACAATGATGGCCTGATCAATATATCAGCAGGACCAATATCGGCCCAAATATTGGTATAATTGGTGAAATTGGCAGATATGAACATTTTTATGCATTTTAAGGTATTTCATGTACAGAAAAATAGCATTTTTATGCAGAATAACCCATTTCAGAATAATATTATGTCATTGATTTAGCCTATAGTTTATGATGCATTAATATGTACATTACTTTAGTGTTGCAGCTGTTTAGGGTGGGCTGATGTTTTCTATATGCTGCTGTGTAGCTTGTGAATTTCTCCAAAAGATCAATGAAATCCCATCTTTATCAATAATAATAATTCATAAATAGTTTTCTGATTATTTTTTGTTTTATCAATCGGCAAAGTAACCAAAGATTAAAAGTAAAAAGTACAATACGTCCGTCTGAATTGTAGATTAGAAGCATAAAGTAGCAGAAAATAGAAGTAAAGTACAGGTACGTCATAATTGTACTTAAGTACAGTACATGAGAAATAGTTTATTTTTCTTCAGAAGAGTAGATGATGCTTTTGTCTCTGCAAAAAAGTGAAACCTGTAGACTAAACCATCTGGACCGCAGAGAGACGAGAAGCTCGACACAATGATGTGAACCAAAGTGGACCGCTGACATCACCCGGAACTGTCTGCGTGTTTCCACCGTGGTTCAGTAAGTACAACACGGAAACATGGACGGCAAGAGTGTAGGACACAAAGTTATGGTTGAACTCTCTGAGAGGAGTCCACGAGGAGACCACAAGGAGGCTGTTTGGAGGGCTGGGTGGTCCTCCATCAAGACCTTCACCAACAGCAACAAAGAGGAGGTAAAGAGAAGAAAGATGAGAAGAAGAAGAAGACACAAGCGAATACAACAGGAAGGAGGAGGGTTAGAAGAAAGAGGAAGAGAAGGATGAGGAAGGAAGAGAAAAGAACAATAAGAAAAGAAAAGACTGATTACAAGTAAAGAACGAGGACGTGTGAAGGGAGAAGAAGAAACAAACAAGAGGAGGAAATAAACATCTTTCCCACAACTAAGTGAATTTTCTATCTTTAGTAGTAATTATATTCCAACATGTTTAGTAAATGTCCTTAGCAGCCACTCAGCTGCTAGTCATGCAGTTAATTTGGTTGCTTTGGAGATAAATATAACATTAAACATGTCCAAGCACACACTGGAGCCGCTGACTGAAATGTTCTCATTGCACTGAAAAATGGCTTTCATTAAAAAGACACCGCTTGAAAACAGCTCTCCCACACACACACACACACACGTTGGACTATCAGTCGTTCCTGAAGTCAAAAGATTACAACATACACAGTAAAAGGTCGGAATGACAGAGTCTTTCCACACATTTGTTAGCACAAGAAGAATTGAGCAACAGGCCCAGAGAGGTCTGTGTGTGTGTGTGTGTGGGGGTTGAGATTATGAAACTTCATGGAGCAGGAATAGGTGTGTATGTGTGTGTTTGAACACAGTGAGCCAACAATGAGCCTCACTTCCTGTTCACAAAGCTGAACACCAGTGCATACAGTACAGGCATGGTGGGCTTCAACTAAAGATATGAACCCGTTTTTCCAATTAATCTTTCATCATTTAGTCGATAAAGTGTGGGAAACTAGTGTCAAATATCTTCAAAGTAGCTCGTCGTTCACGACTTAAGAAGCCACAAAAAGACTAAATACAATTTAAACATATTCAGCCAAAGTAGGCAAAAGCAAGCAAACAAAACAGCAGCAATGACGAACGATGAAAGCGGGCTTCCGAGCGGCCTCCGTGAGTCAGATATGAAGCAACACAACAAGCAGCCAGTCACCATCAGTCACATCTGACACCTCCATTACTAAATGAGCCTCAGTCTCCTACATGAGGGTCACATAGAGCCAATGTAGGTTTCTCACACGCAGCAAACAGACTTTAATGCATGCGTTTACAGCACTACTATGACCACTTCTGTAGTCATCTTCACACAAACAACAATCTTTTCCTCAACCTAACTACGTTGTTTCCAGATTCTTTGTGGAGAAACTCAGTTTTACTTATCTATCGTTTAAATCTGTCGACTAACAAGTTCTTTGGTGGAGGATCACCCTGATTGCGGTAAATAGCATTCCACACACCCAGCTCATCCCTCCATAACATGAATAATGTTCGGCTTTACACATAGTGATGAGGTGTAGACTGACTGACTGACTTGCGTGCCGAATAACCCAACATCCTGTGTGTCACTAGTTGTTCCCTGTGACACTTAAAATTAAGCAACAATCCCAATAAACGCTGAACTCACGCACATTTCTAGGTAGAAACCTCGATGTTCTGTTGGTTCTGGCTGATCATTATGCTGATGTGTGTGTGGGTTTGAACATTAGCATTTAGCTCACGGTGGTTGGGTGCCACTCACGTCTGTTTTGGCTAGCTTGATGTGGGAATCTGTGTTTTTGTGTGTGTTCAGGCTCTTACGGGATTTTCCACTTTTGCAGAGGTGACTAGAGCTCCATCACTCACTCACTCACACACTGTCCATTATCAGGCCCTATACAGACACACCTGCCTTTGACATCCTCATTGTGTCTATTGTATCACAACAACTTGTAGTTATTTTGGTTTTTAAATGGACAAGAATGACTAAAATTAAAGAATAACTTTACACTGAATCCACCTTTTTGAGTCAGTAAATTATATGTAAATCGACTTTATTATACTTTTTGTTCCTTGTAATTTGCAAAGACAGATTTACTACTAAACTAGAAAAGAGTTGTGATGTTTACGCTTGTTAGTTAGCATGTTAGCATCTAATGGGGACTGTGATTGTTTATCAAACTTAATGACAATCCATTAAATAGATGTGGAGACATTTCTTGACTCCAGTTTCGTATCAGTAAGCTAAAGACGACATCCAGCCAATTCACATGTCTCTCTCTCTCCAATTAGCACCGTGTTAAATTAAACATTTCCAAAAACAGCAACCTCTGGCCCAAACTACCACAACACTAACGCCCGGACCGAACGCCTCCAGAGACGGAGGTCTTCGACACATTGACACACACGTTCAGTCGACCTGCCTCGTCATTCATCATCGTTAGACTCTCAACTTTCTCCTTTCGCACATCAAACACCAAACCGCCTCAAAGCGAGCTGCGGTTTGGAGATAATGGTCTGAACGGAGATCGCAGCCAGTCTGAACTGCTCCCAGATGAGCCTCTAAGTGAAGACTGGTATGTGACGGGATGGTTTACAGAGCATGAGCCCAACATGCCTCATTACTGATCACATAAACACGGAGAAGGCCCGCTCGCTTTTATACAAGCAGAATTAAATAATTACACGTTTTCAGCAGCCAAACCAACTTAAACTTCTGAACTTCAGGAGTAGGATGACAGATGACCCACTGCTTCTAACAAGAGGGACATTATTCATATTGTTTTCTGCAGAATAAATAAGAAAAATACAGTTCTTTATGGAGCGTACATGGTAGGTTACTCTTCCCATCTGGTGCCTTGTAATATGATGATACAGGTGGTCAGTTTCTCCACAGAGAAGTATGGGGAGGAGGGGGGAGGAAAGGGGGAGAAGGGGAGAGGCTTTTTAGAAACCACTTGACCACCTGTTCAGATAGTTTGGACTCGAGCCGTACAGTAGAGAGTCTGTTAGAGGCAGCTGGTCGATGATTCATCACCACCACTGTCCACAAGCTTCATAAGCTGTGAGCAGACACACGAGACCATCAGGACCGGATCAATAATAAATATAGACAATGATAGTAGTTCTGGAACTAATAGTTCATTTCACCGTCGATTTATCTCTCCGACTCGGTCCTTTAGTCTGTACGGGATTCAACATTAATGTTTGTCACTTCACCGACTAGTGAAAAATTCTACTTTTTACTTGCCTGTAAACAAATTGTTGTATTTATTACTCAATTCTCAAATAATAACAACAACAACAACTGTTTTTTTTTCAAATGGCTAGTTTTGTCCAAAGATATTTAATTTAAAATGACATGAAACTGAAAAATCTGTGGATTTTCACATTTGAGAAGCTGGAAGAAGTGAATGTTTGGCATTTGTGCTTAAGAAAAGGACCAAACATTAAACTAAAAAAACTGTCTTCAACAAAGAAGGAGAAAAACAAGATTTAAAAAAAAAAGGATAAAATAATGATGAATTCTACATTAAAATCACATTAAATGCATCATATTAGACATAGAAGCCATAGAGCGGGAGCTATTATTATTCCAATGGAATATAGGCCAATATACCGTTTATTAAATGCATCCTACAGTCTTTACAAATACATTTGTCCCCACACACACACACGGTCCTGACAAACACCTCATACTCTCCATGACGCAGGTGCAGATTTATATTATTATACAACGGCCCATTGCTCTGGAGGTTTGTGTGTGTGTGTGTGTGTGTGTGTGTGTGTGTGTGTGTGTGTGTGT
>NW_022280051.1:5078594-5095203 GCF_004355925.1 Anarrhichthys ocellatus | reverse complement strand
TGTGTGTGTGTGTGTGTGTGTGTGTGTGTGTGTGTGTGTGTGTGTGTTTCCAGGCATAAAAGCACTCCGGTTCTGTTTGAAGAGATAGCGAGAGCCGCACAGTCAAAAACAATTCCACGTACGTTTCCTTTGGAAAAGCAGAGCACAGCAGAGAGGGGAACGGCAAAAAGAGAAACGTTTTCTGCGGCTGAGTAATATCGCCCAACACCACACTGGAATAATAAAATAAAACACCCAAAAATACGGAAATGCTTAACTAAGGAAACAAAATTTGTTACAGCAGAAACAAGACTAAAGGACAATTCATGGTTCCTGTAAAACGTACAGGTGAGGCTGAAGGTATTGGGTCAAACACCAAAGTATTGGACAAATTTGACCTCTTGATTAATCCTCTGGGGAGCATGAATGTCTACAAAATGTCACGGAAAACCATCCAATAGTTGAGATATTTTAGTCGAGATCAAAGTAGAAGACTGACCGGCATTCCCGTCCACCTGCATGGTGTTAAAGTTAAGTTTTGTCTACATTCAGTTTAAAATCACTTGTTTCAAACAGTAGTTCAGATCCACAGTGAACATAAACTCACAATCCGTTCAGAAAGTTGGAGAAAGGGTATCTAAATTCAGGCTTCACTCAATATTCTCATGTTGTAACTAGAATACAATCCTCATGTTGAAAACCACTGAATCAAACTATGAAATTAAATGAAATTTCTAACAGTGTAATAAATCTTCTGACGCAGCTTTTAGAGTATCGAGGGTCACAATAAAACGACAATGAAAGTCAGACTAATGATGTTCTTCTAGGCGGGTTGAGGTAAAGTTCACCCAGTTATATTATAAACTGACACCACTGTTACCGAGCAAAAGGTTACCATTCAACACGGCAGTAAATCTAAAATCCACTTTGAGCAACTGGTTGATCGAGTTTCGTGCCGTACGATCAGCAAGGCCCTCATGGACACCACACGCAAACACAACACTAACTCCTGTGTTTATGGTTGGCATGGCAGTGTTGCGAGTCCAAACACTGTAGAGGTTGACTGAAAGAACTTTAAACACAACTGCAATTCACACAAAGACACACTCAGTATAGTCACATGATGCTTAACCTACCAAACAACCTTTTACTGTGGCAGAGGAGGAAGCTATAATCACAGACTCAAGACCAACTCCTGTGGAATCCTCATTGTTTTCCATGAACAGACAGACTGGGTGCCACAGCTGCATCATGCAACTGTATCCCCCAACATTGAGTATTGTTTAAAGAACACAAGCATACGTTTGAGACTTAATTCACAGCTTTTAAAAGACTTTAATCTACATCAGTGGACATGGCCTAATAGCCTTGAGTAAAGTTCCAAGACGGCCAAGGACAACAACATTATCTTGCAGGCTCATAGATGCCGTATCACGGCTGCCAAGATAAAGCTGCTACCAAATGTTTGCCAGATTATAACTCTAACATCTAGAGCGATGAGCAGAAACCGCGTCAGGAGGAGTCAGGTTAAACAGAAGTAGCAGCAGAAGAAGAGGTTTGATAAAATTAGAAGAAGAATGTGGTGGGATACGGCGTCTCCTGGATCAAACACAATACGTATAACGCGGCACCAGATCCTGGCAATCGATTTGAGCAACAACGGCAAATTCATCGGCAATAAGGTTGGGCGATATGATGGTATATATCGTACGATGGTACCGTTTCCATACTCTCATGGGATCTCGGCTATAGCTACTAAACAACAAGACATGGGCGGCCTCGTTGGCGTTGAGAGAACAGGATGTAGAGCCGAGAACAGCCAGGAAGTGACATAACAATGGCGGAGGAACCAGGATGATGGGAGGAGAGAAGGGGGAGGGAGGGGTGAGGCGGCGAGAACGAGGGGGCGAGGCGGGACAGACAGAGGAAGGAAATCTAGAGAGGGAGAAAGCTTCAATGAACAATAAATCAGTTAAATCTACCAAATGGTTTGGGTAACTTGGACAAAAATACAAGCAATGGGGGTGTGGTTCACATTTATTCTGTAATATTTACATATTTTCTTCTACAAATTGTTGAATTAATACCAAAACTCTTTGTTTGGCCTCGTCATGATGGCAAGAACAAATGCAAACAGAGGCAGAAGCAGACATTGTGTCTTTATAAGAGTTCACAAGCTCAAACAACAAACATCCAAGAAGTGCTCGCTTGGCGTGTGACAAACATCAGTTTACAGGTAAAAGACTGTTCAAAGTCTGCAGAGGTTTACAATGATCTGGTTGGTGATAAGATCTGAATCTGTCCACCACCGTGGCACTCAGTCCGTCTATCAGTGATAAAAAACATGAGGTACTTTTCCCACAGCGACAGATAAGGAAGTTCAAATCTTAGCTCAACAGCAGAGAATGACCTCACTTTCATGTGTGCAGGGATTACGAAAACAAAAACGCGTCAATTGGCACAAAGACTGAATTGTGCTTCTTGATAAAGTTAATATGAATAGAAATAAACAGAAATGACATAATGGTAAAACACGCCTGCAGAGGGCTGCAGGGTGCGGTCAGGTAGGAAATAGTGCACCATAAATCCATCATCTCTGGTCAGGAACAACAAACAGCCTCCATTATTACTGTGCAGTGTACACTATGACGTCAGCTGGCAAACACAGCCACAGCTTCATCTCTTTGACTGGGAACACTGGTGTCCCGTACAAACCGGGCACTGGAGCAGGACTGTAGAACTTCCTCTGATGGGTCAACATTACTGCTGTCGTGTAACACTGCAGCTGGAACCGTAAGCCGATTTAAATTCAGCATTTATGCACCGTTTATGGAAAGCACTTATTGGCAATATTATGCAAAAAGAGAAAAATGCTGTGTGTGAAACATTAAAAAACACCTAAGTTTCCCAGATTTAAGGTCCAAAAACAGTTATTTGTCACTTACAAGGAGGTGCTTTTGAGTTTCCTTTTGGTGAAAAGTTAAAATAATAAAAGAAAATACTCTCTACGTCTCCATGCTGTTGAATGTATACCGTCTTAAACTTGTATTTACTCGTGTTGGACTCCCTGAACCAAGAACGAATGTTGAATTCTTACACCAGGCTGCAGGAAATTCTTGATAAACAAACTTCCTCCCTGAATCAAAATATCTTTGCACAGAGATTACACTTTGCTGTCTTTTGCAAACCTTAAACACACTTCTGAGCACTAGCTCCGATCTGCCATATTGCGCTATGCAGATATTGATGCATGCATTAAACAGAGAGTCCAAACTTCTCTTCTAGGAATCAGTACGTAGAATTCAATGTTTCTCAATGTGCGCCTGGTTTCTGAGAATGTGTAACCAGTTCCTCTTAAAGCCAGCTCTAGATACCCGACTCCACTATAATATATATTAACTTCTTCATGGTCACCTGACACTCGTAAGTGAAGACAACTGCTAACATACTAACGTCCGTCCATTACAGGCACAACACAAGCACTGTCGGAGCAAACTACATTAAATGTTCTGTAGCAGGCGGCTGTGTGACGCGCAGACAACCACAGCTGCAAATGGACAACACACACCAACTGGGAATGTAGATATGGTACGACTGTAAAACCAAGTCTGGGTCCATTAGATTAATATTGTTTGGGTAAAAATAAAATATACTTATGGCAATAATGTGTGCGTTTGTTTACTTTATTGGAGTCTCACGTTTTATTACTCTACGTCTCCCATAGGTGTAACATTGAGGATGTGTGTGTTTGTCTCTCCATGCATTAGTCATAAAAACAACACTGGTGACCTGCCAAGTGTGTATTCTCTACCTCTGTGCATGCTGCAGGACACCCGGAACAAGACCGTGCATGAACGGAGGCGCGTTTATTTATGCGATAATGTCAAGAACTGAAGCCCATTTCATATAAGTGCTCCGTCAATAAAATGCATTACGGTTGTTAAAAAACTAAAAACCATGAACATGAGCTCCAAACATCATGTCTGAAAGATGATGAATAAAACCACATAAAGCCTTCAGTCTGCCCGGATGATCTGAATTGAAGATGAGCTGCTGTAGCTGTCCAGTGTGTGTGTGTGTGTGTGTGTGTGTGTGTGTGTGTGTCCTGGGGGTTGGGTGGGATTACCCTTTTTTCATGAGACACACAGACCCACTGGTCAGCGTGACATTTCCCGACAGAAACACCATTCACACACTGAAAAGGTGGACGAGTGGGGGCAAGAGAGTGTGTGTGTGTGTGTGTGTTGTTAGGGAATGGGCATGAACCCTGCTTCAGTCTCTACTGAAAGATTGTGTGTGTGTGTGTGTGTGTGTGTGTGTGTGTGTGTTGGATATAGAGATAAATCCTCTTCTCGCCAGACTGTTCCATCTCATTTCCCTGGTTGACCATCTAGAACCAGTTTATCAGCCGCCAGTCTGTCTGTCTCTCTGTCTGCTTCGTGTCTCTCTCTCTCTGTGTTTGTCCTCCGTCTCTCTGTTTGTCCTCCGTCTCTCTGTTTGTCCTCCGTCTCTCTGTTTGCACTCGAGCTTATTAAACTTCACTTTCTCATACAGTTTAGACTCAAGCCTGGTATCTTAATGAGAGATGTCTCCTCTCTCCTGGGAGACTCTGTGATTAAAATCCAACTGAACTCACATCTAGTCATTCGTCTTTGTAAACATAATGTCAACGTGTTGCCACAGAGCTGGTGTTACACCGTAGGGAACAAAAAGACAAAGTAATGAAACTAGCCTACATGTCATGTACAACAAATCTGCATGTCGTATTCTGTCCACCAGAAAGTACTAACAAGTTTATTTCCAACTGTAAAAACTCTAATCTTGGTCACAATTCTTTAAGAATGACTGCAATGTGCATAAGTACAACTCAGTGGCATAAATACACAGCGACTCTCACAATAACCTTCTATTTTCCCCCGATAATAAACCAGTAATTTCATCCAGCAGTCCCACACATTGTTCCAAAAGGACCGGCTCTTCTCTCGTTGTAATTACTGACGGCATGTGGGGAAACCACGGCCCCATTCCAGGTCTGGAGCCACAGTTTAAGCCACCACGGGTCACAACCTCTCATGCAGCAGTGTATGGGCCACATTGTGCATCCACACACACACACACTAACACACACTGCCATGAGGACCTGTGTTCAGAGCCTGTTATGGAAAAGGGAAGGGTCATGCATTGCTGCAGAGCAATCCATGTCTCACACACACACACGCACACACACATTAAGTGGGCAGAGAAGAAGAATAGCTCACTTCTGTTACAGTATGCTGAAAGCATGGAACAAACCAGCTGTGTTTGCAAGCCTGTCTGGGACACTGTGAGCATGTGTGTGTGAGTGCATGCACAAGTGGATCGGTGTTAGTGAGAGCCACTTGAAGGCTGTAGCAGGCCAGTGTTTAGTCCAAGACCTGAAGAGCGGCTTCATTTTTGGAGTTCCAGACATGTTTAAAGCTGAATGTCTTTGGTTTTAACTCCAGTGACCCGTCGAGACCCAAGTCTCCCAGTCTGCAAGCAGGGAAGGACTTGGTTGGAATGCATAATTATATTTAGGGTTATTTAAACTCTGGGATGAGGCCAAAGTGGGTCACAAGGTTGGGGGTGTGGTGGACTCATGCGAGTCCCTGGAGGTGATAACCGCCTCCTACTTCTGTATTGTAAGATGTTTTTGTTGTTTATTCAGCACTACATGAATCAACCCTTAATATGCCAGCCCTTTACATTTTAAATGTGCAATCTGCAACTCGACAACTTATTGTCAAATCCGAAGTAGGCTAAACCTGACAAACTGTCAAAAGAGGATTAAGACACAGACTGGTTGTTATGCAAATATTCATATCGTTTGCCAAACAAGTCTGTCGATTGAATGTCTCCTAGTTGAAAGGAAAGGCAATATTAAAAAGGTAAAAACATAGAAGAATACCACTAAACACACTACGACACAACAGGTGAAGCAACTCTAAAAGTGTTATTTTAATTTAAATAGACGCGTTTTTTAAAACAGTATGACTACTACAGGAGTGCACATCGGCTTCAGTTCAGTTTATAGTTCACGTGCATTTGCTCGTAAACGAGAGAATATTAATTTGACACATTTTTGCAGGAAGTTGTGGGACAAGCAGGCTTAAAGCTTAAAGCTGGTCTGCAGCTCGCGCACTTTAACAGAAGCGTTGCAGAACGTCACGTCTACCTTGTTCACTGTCACTTTTCCCGAGGGCTTTCTGAAGAAAGAGGTCCTGGCCGTGAAAAAGTACTCTTCGGAGTCCTCCTCCAAGCTGCTGTAGCCACTGCTCATCGTGCTATTCCACGTCATTTGCGGAGAAAAACACCCTCGAGAAACTCATCTAAATGTTCCCATGTTTTTTGCAAGAAAACGCAACTGTCACTACGAGAAAGGGGGTCCGACAAACTTTAAATATCTCGCCAATTTAAACCTAATTTCGAAGAAAAAACCCCCACGCGGAACTCCAGTAACACCGACGCCTTACTGTTGAATGTATGATCCAAGTTATCTGAGTGTGACAGCGAGGCTACAGTAAGGCCCCGCCCACTACACACAGCCAGCCAATCAGCTGTGTGACACTTAGTGACGCCCCCGCCCACTACACACAGCCAGCCAATCAGCTGTATGACACTTAGTGACGCCCCCGCCCACTACACACAGCCAGCCAATCAGCTGTGTGACACTTAGTGACGCCACGCCAAATACAACTCGACAGCCAATCAGCGCTTTGATGGCAGGTTTGAGTGGTTGATGTTGAAGATTATCACAAACTTTTGAATAAATAATTGACAGAAATGTCAAAAAACATCTTGTTTTAATTGTATTGAGTATTTATATTTATTTTGCCATTCATTTTTTTGCTTTCACAAGAGTATGCTACTATTTAGTGCCTGTTTTCTCAACCTTAATTGTTCTTTTTCTGTAAACTTTAAACTCTTTGTATTCCTCAATAAACACTGAGAGGGAAAAAACAAAGGGGAATAGTGGTTTTAGTTGTTTTTATGTTGTTTTTATTATGCAAATTAAAAGTTTCTCAACTCGGGTGAAATATTCTTTTCTGGACAGTCTTGACATTTTTTTTATCCAAAGTAATTTCCCTTCTCATCAGTAAATAGTCAGAAAAGTAAAGGACTTCTCGAGACTTCTTGTAAAATATAAACTGCGCCACTTTCCAGCCTGTAAATCTGGGTAGCTCCTTCATTAAGAGCTCCCTTCTATTGTTTTGTCTCATTAAAAAACACACAAAACCCAATAAAAACAGACCAGAAAGAACCAAATCATTCATTGGCTTGTAAATACTAGTTTGGGAAAACAATCCAAACTGTATACATCATGGCGATGGATTGAGATCGATCCATAATTGCTGGCATGTCAACAACAAATAAAGGTTGTGTGATACGACTGAAAGCTTTAACCTTTGATTGATTATAAAGTATCCGGTTTTATCTGCACCTCAGTATGTTTCTTTAAACCCTGAAACACAGAGAGCAGATTCTAGCGTGCAGTTTTTCTGCACTTTGTGCAAAGTCAAAATGGAGAGTCTCCCTCAAACCTCAGGAATCTCACAACAAAGCTTGAAAAACCACTGACAGGAATAAAGTTACCCACATCCCCAAAAATATATAAGGTCAAAGGTCAGTTACAGAATAGCCAAAATGTAAAATTTAGAGTCTTACCTCGATCAGCAGGCAACAAACTAACGCTAACTTTCTGAGCTTCTTCCTCTGCAACATGCTTTTCCTGCCTCTGCTTGCATCAAGTAAACTAAAAGTACCGACACTAAAGGCTTTGAACGGCTGGACTGACACATTTTGGGTGTAATGTGTTTAATTGCGAAGGCCAATGGGTGGAACAGGACTCGTGCACAGCCGCCTCTTCAGACATTTTAACATCTCCAGGAGGTCGTAATGCTGGTGGGAGATGATGTTTGATTGCATGCATCAGTTGAACAGTTGAATGTTTGAATGATACCATCAACCTCTTTCTCTGGGATGTTTTTCGGGGTTGTGCAAATGTTTTCTCTGGACAATAGCAGGCTGAGGATACAATCAGCCAAACCCAAATGAGAAGCCTCGATGTGGTGAGGTTTGGTTTTACCATAAGTCATGGTTTTGGTGCAGGCTAGCCTTTTGTAGCAAGGTATACTGAGCAAAATGTAAAACTTTCTGTTTCCCCCAAAATCTTATTCCCTAGTTGTCTTGTCAACATCACACCCAACTCCCCCCCCCCTTCTTACGTTCAGCAATGGTCCGCCACTTTGCTCCAGGCTGAAATATCTTAACAACTATTGGAAAGATTGTCATGAAACTTGGTTTCCCTCAGGATGAATTGTAATAACTTTGATGTTTAAGTGATTTTTCATTTAATACTTGTTAAACTTATGACATCCCCATCAGCCTCAGCTGCAATTTGTGTATGTGTTAGCATGCTAACACGCTAAACCAAGATGGTGAACATGGTAAACATTATACCTGCTAAACAGTGGTGTGTTATAGCATTGAAGTTCGTAGCATGTTAGCATGTTGAACTTAGCATTTAGCTGAAGAACAGCCTCACAGAGCTGCTAGCATGACTGTAAACTAGTGTTGTGATGTTGTGTGTCAGGCATGTTGCCCAAAACAAAACGTACAAAAATCAAGTATCTGTATGTTAAATCAGTCTGCTAGCTGTCCTTTTCTTTTTACTCACATTAATATCAACTAAAGCTGCTTTGACTTGCAGTATTAACACACTGCAGCTACGTTTTCAGTGGATTTTTGAAAATGTGTTTCCAATAAGGTTTAATATTGAATGTTTGCAAGTGAATCATAGCACCCAAAGCGCCTGTATGCTGCCGTCATACAGCATCATAAAACATAAATAAGAAATAAAAAGTAGATGAAACTTTATAATACAGCATGTTCAGCAGAGCAGCAACCTGAGGTCGCCTGCTGACTTTATGTGGTCGTTTATGTGGTGTGTTTTATGCCTTTAATATCGCCACTACACGGGCCAACAACTGTAAGCTATTACCGAGCACAGAGACGATTAAACGTGAAGTGTCGGTGCACCTTCTGTTTTCAGCTACTTCCAGGACCGTGTTTTCACCGAGGGTGAAAGATTTCTAACATCATATGATCGTATAATTGCCCAGATTGCAAATAAAGGGCCAAAATAATCACCAAAGCAGGTTCAGCTGCAGGGTGAAAATCTACAGTACATCTGCACTAAATCAAGCCTAACCCACACACAACAACTAGTCCACAAGCTGGGAGATTTTTAGACAGAAAGGCTCTAATTTAAAACCAGTTGGGTTAGAAGAGGGACCGAAAATAAACACGGCACATCTGGGGGAAGCCAAACCACCGTCGTGTCCTTTATAATACTGTGGAGATTCATCCAAAACACACACAGTACGCAGATAAGCAGCCACCAGAAACTGTGTCGTGTGATACAGAAGGGAGTCAGAGACACAAATACACACTTAAAAAGCTTCAGGTAAACACATATACTCATGTTGTTTTGTGTTTTTACACTTGCCATGTTAACCAAATCAGTTTTTGTGTGTGTGTGTATATATATATATATATATATATATATATGGTGATTAGGTAGGAGCGTGTGAAATCAGCCCTGCAGGTTTCACTCTCACTACACACACACACACACACACACACACACACTCACTGGTGTTAATCTGCTGTCCAGTCACTTTGGCCCGGAGCCAGTCTGGTTGAACTTCACTCACATTCCAGTGTGAACTTAACGAACATGCACACACTCTGCTGTAACTCTGTGGCTGTCAACACAAAGGCACAAAGTGAACAGCAGGGAAGATGTAAAAGATTAAACCTTTCCCACGGCGCCAACATGCATCTGTTACTCTACGTGTGCTCGTGTACATTGAGTTTTATTCATCAAACGTTTTAGGAATCGGTGCAGCAACAAATAATGATGCTGAGAAAAAGTGAGAGAGTCTTGATCTTTGTGTTTACATTTACAGATAATGTAAAGGATTAAATGTTCCTTTATAGCCCAAAAAATGTGGCCTTCCTCTTAAAACCCGAATAAAAACCTTCCAACAAACGGCAAGTATACATCGATGTTCAGCACATGTGAATTATATAAATAAAGATGCACCTTTCACCTCCATTGTATCAGGGGTTTCAGCAGAAATGTTTCAAAACCTCTGCAGATAAAACCAACATCATCCGTGTGACAAGTGAGATTATAGGTTTTATGTAATTTGGGTGAACTGACCCTTTAAATAGCTGTTTTATTTATGTTCCATAAAGGTTTTCATTCATTTTACACTGTGTTATGACCTAAATAAAATAACAAATAATAATTATTGTACGACATTGGGGCTGTCTCGATATCAGATTTTCATTACACGATTATTGTGGCCAAAACATTCAAGATAAAAATAATATCACTTTTCTTTGAACATTTTAAAAGTAATATTAATAAAAATAATAAAACTGATGATAATGCGTTCAGTCAAATACATCTTTTCTTTTGTTTATTTGCCTTTTGTCTCTTTTTTTGGCTAATGAATTAAACTCAAAGTATGAGGGAGATGGAGAGTCTATATAAAATTAAATATATAAAATGTATTATTTTTAAACATCACAGTTATCGTATACCCCGACACACAACATTCACACTTATTACTTAATACAAACATTAAAAAATGACTTATTATTTTATTTGGACACAATCCGTTTGCAAAAGAAATATGAGGAAAAATAGAAAAACCCAAAAATAATCATTAATCAAATATCATTCCTAAATTCTGCTCACTAATATCGCTCATCCTCGCTAAGATGTTGAAGCCAAACTACTTTGACATACTGAGAAACTTTTCTCTCATTGAACAGAAACCACAACTCGTAAAGTAACGTGAGTGAAGAGCCACACGGCAGGAATGAGATGCTGAATGCTGAGCTACAGCTCTGTGATAATGATCAAGATAAACGTGAAAGGAGAGAGAGACGTGAGGAATGCGGTCCGGTGGTTTTGGTCAGATGGATGACCTGCAGCTCTGCAGTCGTAGTCACACATTACATGCATTCCAAAGCAGGGCAGGTCCGAAGCTTCCCTACTGAGCGAATGGTCACTGCGGACCTATTTTAGGTATCTTCCCACAGATTTTACCTCAAAGTTCTTCCTCACACTCCGATGAAGGAACCCTGCGAGCTAGTTAAACGTGTTTTTTGTCATTGACATCACAATAGCATTCAAATTGTAACATACATTTATGCACAAATGTAACCCTCAACACAATGTGTTTAGTGTTTCTAGTTAAACGCTAATTTACAACGCTTGTCCACAAACATTGTGTTGCAATTTAATTTCAGTTGGTTGACAGTTGCGTAGTTGTGCTCCTTTAATTCAGGATAAAAAAAATAAAGATTACGTTTTCTTCATTCATTTAAATAAATAAAACACTTGATGGTGATTTAACTGGATCCCAAAACTCTGGATTTTGGTCTGAATAACTCAGGAACTGGATTCGTGTGTTGGTACTTGCAGGTATAGCTTGTTCATGCGTCTCCTGCCTTGATTTAATACCTACATATATATAAAATCATGACTTCATCTGGTGCACCATCTAAAGGTATTGAACTAGTTTCATGAAAAGGTTTTAGTCTCCTCTGATGTCTATTTTTACTCTACATGATGAGATCAAGTGTGTGTCTGCAGCTGAAGGTCTGATTAAACATGAATCCAGTTTCAAAGCAGGAACAGGCTCTAACACATATACTACATGCAACCTGTGTGATGAGACATTATGGGATAAAGCAACATCAAAGCACCAAAACCAGGTGTAAAGATGAATGAAAGCTTAATATCCGAATCGTACCCATTGAAGTCATGTTGTTGCTTTTATATTCATCAGCATTTATCTATAAAGTTTAAAGTTATTAGTTAGTGAGGAATGTTTCTCATGCTCGCTGTCGCAAGACATGATTCACTTTCTTTACATTTAATGGACAATCATGGCTGCATATATAAACTAAGATATATATATATAAGTTGTTGTGGTGTTAGAAGGGCGGTGGGCGGATGAGTATGCAGGGTGAGAAGTCACGCGATGTGAGAGGTTAGGCGAAAAGTGAAAGGTCAAACTTTGAGGAATGTGTCATATTTAGAAAACCAAGAAAGACGGAGAGAGGGGTGTTAACAGTTCTCCCCCTCAGGCTGCAATGACTTCACTTAGTAAAGATGCTGTTATCTTGTGAAGGTGTGGGTGTGTGTGTCTCTTCTTCTGCAGGTGTGTGTGAGTCTGTTCTCTAATTTAAAGGCAGTGGGCGTAGAGACAGCGGTGTGTGTTTAAACGCTGCTTTAGACGTGAGGAACCAACAGTGAGGGAAGTTTCACAGCTCCATTAGTTAGCTTTTCTTTAAGAAAGTGCTTTACAGCAAACGTACAACACGGGTGACATGAGTCTGCTTCGGCCACATTCAGGGCCAGAAACACTAATAAAAATGCAAGTGAAAGTCTGCAGGAGTTTAATATAGTTTGCCCTTTTAAGCAAAGGAAGATTTATGAACTATCTGACTGCGGTCTGCAAGCACTCAGACTAATAATATAGAGGAGAGGATAAAGCCAAAGCCTGGAGGTGTGAACGTCACAGGCGTGCATTGAAATGCTAAGCAGAAGCAAATTAAGGAGACAGGAAACAGCAGGAGTTGATGGTCATGCAGCACAGAGGTAGTCATATAACACCTGTGAGGATGAGTGTGTGTCCTTTGTTTTGGTGTTACAGGTGTTAAATATCCAACGTGAGCTCCACGTTGCCCCCCCCTCCCCCCCCCCAGTATGTCATCCTGACAGACAAAACACTAAGTGTCTGGTGATCAAAGAGCAGAGGAATGCCAGCTGAGGTTCACACGCAGCCTCTCGGTGTATCACATAATCACAGACAGAGCAGCGAGAGCACGGATGCAGGCTTCAATTCAAACACTGCAGCCCTGTGGGGTTACACTGCAGCTGGGGGAGCAGAGTTACACAGCTATTGATGGTTAATGTGGGAGTGGCAGGGAGGGACGAGCAGCATGAAAGGAGCTAAAAGGACTTTTAGCGTCCTGGTTTAAGTTCAGACTGTGTTTATCACAAGTTTAATTAGTTTAACTTTGGTTCAAGCTTTCTAGTCTGGTTGTAGACTTTCTCGTTAGTATCTAACGTTTGCAGGTGCCATTTATTTGAATGAATTTCACAATCACAGACGGTTTTGCATTTCTTCAGTGAGGCTTTCTGAGATACAGCAGCCAGCTTTACATAGAGACAGTGAGAAGGAAACTACACCGGTGTAGGCGTGTAAAAGCTGTATGACTCTGCTGATAACGCCCGCTGTGATAAGCTGGATAAGATAAACAATACAGAGGCCGACTGTGTGCTCATATCAACTGCCTGCATGCACAGTGCAGTCCAAGTCTGCAGGGACTGTGGTAAAAAAAAAAGGGTTTCAAGGCCCCAAAATGACCACATCCAGCCCGGACAGGAAGGTGCTGCAGGTTAAATTCAACTGACGTGTTTCTGTCCCCCTCAAAGTGCACATTATCGCAAGTATTTTCAGACTGATGGGAGTTTTACGAGCACGAGGTCATGAAAAAGAAATAATATTTTTGCTGAATTAAAGTACTTGAAATCCAACAGGATGAAGGGAAGCAGCTGGCCTGAACTCAACTCACAGTTGAGAGGAACTGTTCTGCAGCAGCAGCAGCACAATAACATAATTGTTGGAGATAAAGAGTCACCAGCCAAACTCACACAGAGTTTAATTCAATTCTAAGAGATGCATTGGCGTGATAACCCTTCCAACACAAGCTCTCTCCCTCCCTCTCGCCATCGCTCCTTAGTTTGCTTAGTTTTTAGTGTTAACCTTCATCTAAATAAATACTGAGCACAGACACATGAGCTCTAGCTTTAACGTTTAGGATTTTTATAATCACAATACAGTGATTGTCTCTGTTTTCTTTGTCTCCCTCCTCTGTCTGTTGATCTGAGGTCCGTCAAGCGCAAATTCAGCTGACGGCGGCATATCTGCGTATTTTATTTGTGCTGCGGTGTGTCTCTGCTCTGTTTAGGCTACGTCAACGGTGAATGTGTGTCATTTACAGCGAGCAAGGACAAGAGCAAACAAGCACACACTGTATATACACACACACACACACACACACACACACACACACACACACACACACAGGAGTCCTCTTTTGGGTCCCACCCTGATACTGATCTGTGTTTTCCTTTGAACCTCCCACAAACTCAGCAGAAACATGACTTCAGAATTTACTTTCTGCAGAGTTAAATTTACGTCCCGATACAAGAGCACTGAATTAAACTGGGTTTTATGTTGCGATGAGTTTTCATAAATGTTGCCATAGACATGTAGACAAACACACTCTTTCCTGTGTCGGGCCTTTAAATTCACAACGAGTTGACATTTTCCACCACTTCAAAATTGAGGTTTTGGAAAAAAACAAACTCCCAGTGGGGAAATGTGAAAACACCCGTCTCATGTTGTGTGGATGAAGAAATGTGTGCTTTAAAAATGCTGACATACCCTCTTAGCATAGACAGCAAGCGATGGAAATCCACTGCACCACTGAAATAGTGAAGAATGTAGTAGAACTAGTTTCACAAGATCTCCACCCCAAAAAAACGAAATGGGGAACCACAAGTGTTTCGGGTTGTGCTGGACCACATCAGCCACAACAAGGTAAAACCCGAAGGGTGGGTTCAAGATGAAACCCTTAGAATATAAAAGGTTCTCAGTAGAATCCCATGAGTGGGTTCTAGGTGAGACCCTTAGAATATAAAACAGTTCTCTGTAAAAACCCAACAGTGGGTTGTGGATGAAACCATAGGATTTTAAGGGGGTTCTTTGTAGAGAAGCATGTGTGGGAACCTTTCACGGATGGTTCTACGTATCATCCTCTGAAAGAGTTCGAAGTGCTATCTTTAAAAAATGTTCTACCAGGAATCAAAAAAAGAGTTGAAACTGAAGAACCCTATATGGTTCTATTAGCACCTTTATCTCTAAGAGGGTAGAACTTTTAACCCGTACTTTTGCAAAGGAGCACACGTGAACTGGGTTCTCTCGATAACTTTTACCCCCAGAATCACCTCAAAGGTGGACAGATGTTTGAGACCTGATCCGGCTTTTAACCCTTCTTCTTGACCCCAGCACCTGTTGCTGTCGTTCACCTGTATGTAATGTTTACGCGGTCACATGACGACACCAACATAAAATGATCACTGTGAGCCTTCGCTATTAAAACTTCCACTCAGAGACTCCTCGGAGGCGTCGCAGGGCTCAGCCGGCTGTAAGTCGGCTGTAAAACGCGTTAGCTGCATGTTGGGACACGTCGGGAGCCGAAAAATGAAGGAAATCAATGGGGCTCGTCTGTTGTAGGGTCTCTAAGCCGTCGGCTGGTGTCCTGTTTCTGCAACAGGCAGCTGATGATGGGGGAGCTTTTGTCTGTTAGACCGGCATCTGACCGAGGAGTTAATCCTTCACAACCCACAAAGATTACGGTGTTATTCTGGCTGCTATAATGCATCCCTCTGTTTCTGTTTCAGTCTCTTTGTCTTTACAATGTAGGGCTTGGATAAAAGAAATATTTTAGAAAACTCATCAAATGTTTCTTTAGCTGGCGGCTGCAGGTTTTGTGACCTTTATGTGTCAGAAAGAAGCTGTAAATGCCAGTTTTGCAGTATTTTTTTTTACAGTTTTACAGGTTTGATTTTCTCTCCTCTGTGTTTAGCGGGTAAAGCCTCCACGGTGTTTGTGATGCTTTAACATAATAGACGGCTGATTAGAGGACTGGAGGACGATTAAGAGAGATACACAAGGAGGAAGAGGAAGAGAGGGAAGATAAGCAGATGGTGATGAAGTTTGTTTACAGGAAGGACGCTATCGAAGCAGATGTTTGATACTGAGGAGATGGTTCAGCGATATCCAGAAATTCAGACGAAGGATTGTTTAAAAAGGTCTTTAAAGGACAGCGAGCAGCAACAGGGGAGACTGGGCTAAAAATGACCAAAATAAATAAATGTATCTAAATTTATTCTAATGTTTTAAGAGCCAAAATGTCAGAGGTTTAAATATCGACTCAAGGCTATAATTTTGAGAAAAAGTGAGTATTTTTCTTGCGTTTAAATAATATTGAATCAAAGACATGAAGAAAAAAATATCTGCAACCTCAGACAAATAATATTTTATCGCATTTTATCGTATTTTATCGTATTTTCGATAGTCAAGCTAGCTGTTTCCCCCTGTTTTCAGTCTTTATGCCAAGCTAAGCTAACCGTCATATTCGACGTACACATGAGAGTGGGATCAATCTTTTTTATCTTCAAACCTATAATGGTAAAAACCTTCAAGTTTCTGCACTGAACTTGAACTTTTATTAGAGCAGAGGCAATAACAAAGGGAGTGTGTGTGTGTGTGTGTGTGTGTGTTGTCAGGTTGTGTGAAGGTGAACCATCTAGAATAACATGATTTGTGTGCTTTGTTCTAACCCCCATGTGATTTAGTGGCTGCAGTTGTGGGTTTTAGCCTGACTCAGGGTACTGTTTGTATTTATGTGTGTGTGTGTGTGTGTGTGTGTGTGTGTGTGTGTGTGTGTGTGT
>NW_022280051.1:5075504-5078584 GCF_004355925.1 Anarrhichthys ocellatus | reverse complement strand
GTGTGTGTGTGTGTGTGTGTGTGTGTGTGTGTGTGTGTGTGTGTGTGCGTGTGTTTGTTTTTGTGCCACAGCATTCGATATTTTTCCTTCTGACTAAGTGACGTAGAACATCTGTTTAGATACAAGACAAATACAAATGAACAAATACAGGAACAAGATGATAAGAGATGACTCTCCCTCTCAGTAAATCATGTCTCAAGAAAACCTCCCCAGAACTTTCACAGAACTGACAAACTGTTCTTAAAAACTAGCACGTTTTCAGATGTTTATTATCAGCCGATAGAGGAGATCTAAACAGTACAAACATTAACTTCATATGCAACTTTATTTCGCATTACCACGTCACACTTTTAGATTAAAGCCACTAGAATACAACATGTCCTTCAATATATCACAAAACATTCACCGCCTGTCGGTTTGTTCTGTGCAAGTGGCATCTAAAGTTAATGTTTCTCTAAAGAACAACTGACAGCAGCGGTGTCCTGGAAAATCTTTATGAGGAAGCAGCCATTGCTTCTTTATTAAAAGTTAAGCTCAAATTACTGCGTCCATGACACCTCGATGTTTGTATCCAGATGATTTCAGTTGTACGTCCACTACAAATGCTTTTTGTTGCCACTGACACTCAGATTGTTATCATCAGTGCCTGAGAACATTACGGATTTATTTACCTTTATTTTCATATAAAACACAACATTCTGATGATAGAAAGCCCTCATTTCTGCTTTTAAAACTCCTTAAAACAAAGGTCTGATGAACACAAAGTACAAAGTGAAACCGTCAACTTAGACTTCAGATAGCAGCCGTACTATACAGTGAAAAGTCAAATTTCTTAAAGACCCCAAGACACACAAGAGAGAGAGAAATAAGATTAAACAGTGCACAAAGAAGAGAACAACTTTCCCACACTGGAGTCTGTTTTCTCAACTTTTACGACAGTTTTCCTTCCAGCTGGTTTTTCTTGTGTGTATTTGTGAGTGTGTATTTGTGAGTGTGTATTTACTGCAGTGTTCCTGCCCGCCCTGGCTCTCACCCAGCTGTTAATGAGTAACCATAAAACCTTCTGAAGGAAAACACGTTAACATTCCTTCTTTATTCAAATTGACTCTTCTAACTTTTAAAACGTGTCTCTCTCTGCTCTCCTTATACTGAGGTTTAATATGCAAACACGGATTCTTTACTGTTCTTCTGGCCCTCTAACTACTGTCTGTCTGACTGTCTGGAATAAAATCAAATTAGATGACATATTATTTAAATTAAGGACTTAGAGTAGAGCGCTGCAGGAATTAGTCCTAGAATCACGAAATGCATCATTTCTGCATTAAAAATGTATCATTTGTGAAGAATATCTTGCTGAAGACTTGTAAGTGTCGTAAATGTTTGTTTGCCACAGAGATTATTTTCTGCAATAATCCAATGATTAGCTTTTTGTGGAGGGAACCAGTGTGATGCTGACTTCCTGTTGGCTACAAACAGACGTCATCCCTGCAGCTCTGTGGTGCACCACAGTCTGGGAATCACTCTCTTAAGGCTTCAAAAACACCTTCAAATAAAACAATATGAGGGGGAAAGATCACTCTTTGGTTTCTTATTGTTCTCCTGAAAAGCCGACGAGGTCGTTAATCTGACATCAGTCATGTGAGCCGGTGGTGTTAATGAGTGATTAAAACCAAAGAGAAGACATTCCTCTCTTTCTGTATTTACTCTCCCTCCCTCTGTCCTCTTTGTTTCCTCTCCTCTCGCTCCGACAGTGTTTGTCTTTCCCAGCAGACAGGAAGTGACCCGTTATTCTCTGTCAATCATTCACCGCCTCCCCTTCAGTCCGACCAATCACATGGCAGGAGGAGCGACTACATCGACACAATGCCCAGCGCATCACTGGGAAATTAATATTTAATAACTCGTTAATCACTCCAAACTTATTGTTTATATACATAGTTCATGTTTCAGACCAGCTGATTGCTGATCTTATTCAGTACTTGCAGTTAAATAAAGAGTCTCAGTTGTTTGTCTCTGTTCTGACTCTAGCAAGATCTGACGCCTCAGATTGACGTCAAACTTCAGATTTGATCTCCGTTCTGACTCTGCTGTCCGTGCTGCGATGCTGCAGACACAGACTGTCTCGATTGTGGATCATAAACAGACAAATAAAAGGAATCACGGGCCAAACATTCGAGAATGTGTCATTTTTAACCAGTTAAATGGCAAGAAAATATGTGTTTGTACACCAGAAAACCCCAAATCATGAGCTAGATTAACCTTAATTCAATGCTTTTAAACTCTAATGCATTAGCTCACTTAAACTATTATGTCATGTGTAAATCTGTAGTATAATAATAATAGTTTCTGTTCGCTGTCTTTTCGGTTCCACCACGTTTACCACTCACTTCCGTTCACTAGTATTAATAGAGTAAATTCCTTTGTGCTTTGGTACCTGACACTGGTGTGTGTGTGTGTGTGTGTGTGTGTGAGTGTGAGTACCAAAGATGTACTCACCTCCATCCTACATGTCAATAGACTCACTAGTTGTAACAAAACTACCATAGTATTTAAGTATGTCCCAATAAGTATAGCAGTCCAATGCAGTATGCCAAACAACACCAGGATGTTCTACTTCTACTGCCGTCGTGTTTTGTCAGCATGTTTTTCTGGCCATTCAGACCCACAATCCTTTACGCAGCAGATATACGAGCAACAAGTGAAGTGAATGGATACTGCATGTGACAGTACGTATGCTTTGTAAGGGCAGCTGCAGTATGTACTCAAAGTAAAAACACAAAGTACGTCATTTATAACGCAGCTTCTTCCAGTGATTCACAGACTCATTCAACCCAAGAAAACATTATGTATCACAATAAAAAGCTTCATAAAGTCGGTGATTTCTGACAAAATTCTGTCAATTACCCAGAAACACAGGTTAGCTGACAGATATACACACACACACACACACACACTCTGACCCAACAGTTACAGCTGCAAACACAAATGTACATTTTATGAAATAACTGACTCAACCTAAAACGCCAGAGCACTATACTCAGCACTACCAGAGACAGTGTGTGTGTGTGTGTGTGTGTGTG
>NW_022280051.1:5073184-5075494 GCF_004355925.1 Anarrhichthys ocellatus | reverse complement strand
CACACACACACACACACACACACACACACACACACACAAAATCTGACCACCCACTCTACTGCCGTCCCTTGTTTGTTCAGTCGCTGTGACAGTTTGGTGCTACAAGAGACAAGATACACTCATCTGTGGCAGCTGATGACACACACACACACTGACACACACACACACACACGCACAGTATTTTGCACAATGGTTCAAAATGAGCCTCCGTAACAAACTACACTACGATGTGAAACCTCTTTGTCTCTTCCTCTGCTTGTATCATGAGCACACAATTAAAAATAACTGGGTCAAAACTTTACCGAGTACAAACGGGTTGTTTGGCGGTGGGGGGGGAAGTATTGTATCGCAATATTTTATGAAGCAATACTTTATCAAAACATGGACGCCAGGTATCAATCTTTTAATGTATAAACTACTGATATTACAAATACAAATACACCTGTTGGTAACAGCTGCTGTTCTAGTCCACTAGATGGTGCTGAGTTTCTTCTGGTGCTGTCATATTTAAAGTCAGCAGTGTTTCATTTTGCAAAACGAGAACAGATGGAAGCCAACAAAGCAGGGAGACATTATTCATGCTTAAACTCCGTCTACCGGCCCGAGACTAACAAACACACGCACACAGTGTTTCTGCTGCAACATTAAACCTCATCAGACAAAGCAGTCCTGATCTGTGTGGCAGGTTTCTGTTACTTCATCTTGACGAGAACGAGACAAAGAGACGAAAGGACGAGAGACCTGCAGGTGTCTGCAGTGAGAGAGAGAGAGAGAGAGAGAGAGAGTGAGAGAGAGAGAGAGAGAGACTCATCTGACCCACTTCAGTCCTGAATACATTAATTCATGGGATGAACTACTAGGTTTTCTCCAGTAACAGTCTCCATATCACCGGTGGAATGTAACTATATACATTTACTCAAGTATACATTTAAGGTACTTGTACTTCACTTGATTAAATTACACTTTCTACTTCAACTCCACCACATTTCAGAGAGAAGTTTTGTACTTTTTATATTTTAATGCGAGATGAAAGTCAACTTACTGAGTGTAATTCTGGTGTGAGATCTGGAAAGTTTGGACATGTTAAAAAATAGGTAGATGATTTTTGGAATGTTTTATTTCTCAGCTAATTTCTTAATAGATTTCTTGGTGGTTTTCTGGGTATAATTTACAGGGAAAATAGAAAATGTTTCTTCAAATTCAGAGGTTTTAATAACCACTAGTAGGTCATCCTAATACATGTTTGTTTATGCATCAGTCAGGCTTTTTATTGTGTTTTTTATTATTTATTAACTCACTCAAATTACAGAATTTCACCAACAAAGTCATGAAACTACGTCCAGTAAAAAAACAGAATTTACTGCATTAATTAAATCAACCATAAATATCAAGTCCACATGATGTAAAGCGGATCAGTTCAACCTGCTTGCAGCATTAGAAATTAATCTTTAAAAGAAATCACTGAGCAGCTGTTGCTCAACTGACTTATAAGTGATGTTTTCTGTGTTAATGAGTGAACCAGTGACCGGCAGTCCTCTGCAGAGAGCTACAGGACGTCAGAGTCTCACCTCTAGAAGTTTGTCTTCTCATCTCAAGTATTATTTTAGTCCATTCGAGAAGGTTGTTGACGTTCAGTCGGAGTAATGGGCCTTTAACGGGCTTCCTGAGTGGCAATCGACTGCATATTAAATGAGCCCACCCACTTAATATACACATAAAGTCCATCAGCTGCTGGTACAACTGACGGGAAACACAGAGCTCGTTGTGCAGGAATATCTGTCTGTAAACAAAATGAGGTTAAAGGGACAAAGGCGGAGTAAGAAGAGTTTGTTTGTGTCCGTTGCTTTAACGTTTTATATTTTCTACGTGACTTGTTGCCACGGACGGATAATAAGACAATAAAGCCCAAGAGAAAGGACCAAACACCTCTCCTACATAAAGGAGGGACACTCAGAGACTTTATAGTTGTTTTTCCCCTTTTTGCAGTTGTTTTGTGGTCATTTTGTGTCTTTGTAGTCGTTTCGTGTCCATTAATAGTTGTTTTGTATACCTTTGTAGTTCTTTTGTCTCTCTTTGTAGTTGTTTTATTTGTCTTTGCAGTAGTTTTGTGTCTCTTTGTAGTTGTTTTGTATTTTAGTAGTTCTTTTGTCTGTCTTTGTAGTTGTTTTTGTCTCTTTGTTGTTCTTTTGTCTCTCTTTGTGGTTGTTTTGGTCTTTTTGTTGCTAGATTTTGTCTGTAGTTGTTTTTCCCTTTTTGCAGTTGTTTCGTTGTCATTTAGTGTCTCTTTGCAGTTGTTTTGTGTCTCTTTGT